>NW_011340672.1:2427-14372 GCF_000735185.1 Notothenia coriiceps | reverse complement strand
CGCTTCTATGAGTATAGGCGTAGCCCCCTAAGTGCCGGGCCCCACTGGCTCCACAAATAGCTGAAGAAAAGTTATTTTGTATGGGAGCAGATTGTCGGGCCTCCTTCCTATTTATACTGGAAGGGAGCCCGAGGGTGGGGCCCACCTTGCGGGTGGGCGTGGACTACAAGTGTTTCAGTGCTGCACGGGTGCACAGGGGGATAACCCAATAGTGATAGCCTTAGAGGGCCAAGGCACACAGGGGATAGGACAGCCGGTGTTTCTCGTGAGTGTTTTCCCCGGGAAACAAACACAATACACACAAACTCCAAAAAATACACAAACACACACACACACTCGCGAGCTTCCCCCAGACCAGCAATCCAAACCAAAATATGTTTCCTCCATACTATTTTGATCATTTGCTAATAATCAATCAGATCGATGGATTCCAGAGAAGAGGAAACTTTAAGGCCTTTTTCTCAAAATGATGACTCTGTGACAGTCACTATATAATGTGACATATTTTTCTTAGTATTTGGAGTACAAAAACAATCCTGATATCATTAGAAAGCAAGGAATCTCCTCTTTCCAATAGTGTATACAACTTAAAATGTGTCTTCGGGCGATGCGACTGATTTCGATGGAGCAGAGGCCTGTACTACGAAGCAGGATTTTCACTTAGCCGGCTAACTTCAGGGAAAACTCTGGGTTTCCGGTCCTACGACGCTGGTTCTCTTTTTAGCAGGCTAGATCTCCATGGTAATTTATGCTGAGCGGCTAACCTTCCCCGGAGCAGGTTAGGTTGCAGGCTGAGAGATCAACTCAGTGAAAGCACTGCCTGCTGACCAATCAGAGCTCAGTGTGCGGAGTTTAAAGCGATGAAGTCATATTACAGGAGAAAGGAAATACAGAAAAGCTGCCGTTGCAGGAAAGACGGCCGGCAAAAATCACCGACTGTGTGAACGTGAACATTAATAGAATATCACCTCCCATCTTCAGAGCAATCTGACTATTATAACATTAGCGTTAAGAAAGCTTACTTAAATATCTGCCACAACATAAGTAACCGGATCAGAGTAACATTAAGTACAGTCCGCGGCATATCACATCATAATGTATCATATATTTCCTTATCTGAGTCAGCTGAGCCGTATCTGGCCGTGCAACACTCACAGTGTCACATACTGTATGCAGAAGTATTATTTTAAGCAACACATTAAGTTGACGAAACACTCGAGTCAAATGTAATTAAAGTCAGATCGTGTCTTAGACGGGGCAGTGATATCATAAACCTGTTAATGTACGGATTCAAACACTTTTTCTGTTACCAGCTGTATTCACCTTGCAGGTGCAGTTATGTGGCTTTTATCCTAGATAAAGTGTTTAAGTCATGGATGTTTAAAGTTTAACTTCTTCATAGTCTAATATTATAGTTGACTTTTCATTCAGGAAGTATTACGCTGCGCTGTCAGTATGCTTCTCCATGTTTGTGATTGGTCGAATGCTCCAAATACCACCCCTTTCATGTGAACGCGCACCTAACTAGATAGGACACGGCTGGCTTGAGCGATCCACTTGATAACCCGCGTCGTAGTACAGTTTAGCGAGAGCGCGTATGTTTTGGATTAGGCCAACCGGCTAACTCAAACATATCCAGGTTATAACAATATAGCAGTCTCGTCTCTGTGAATGACTGTCCTACTTTGGTAATACATAATGACCGCTGCTGAAATAAACTTCAGTCAAATTAATGAGAACTGATGTCTTCGAGTCCGACACAAGGACTATTTCAAAGCCTTTCCATACTCTTCTTTAAAACATTCTAAATCTAACTACTTATTTATCTTTGAATGAATAGCCTACATTAGTAATAAGTGTTGGCTGGTGACCCTCATGGTTCCTTTCTATTATTTTGCACTACTTCCTCTCTGTAGGAGTTGCATTTACCATCAAATGATAACAGAGAGAAATCACATCTAAATGAATGAATGGCCTTTACTGGCACATTTCCTTTCTTCACTCAGTATGGTTGCTTTTCAAATCGATATTATCCATTCTACGTTGATGTAATAGATGTTTTTTGCCCTCTTTGACCTCACACCTAATTCCCAAATGAAACCGAAAAATTTGTATTCTGGGTTGTCAGTAACCTATTTTTACTTATCTGTCTCACACTGTTAATGTCTCATTTTGAAGCCAAGAACCACATGAATAATTCTCAAAAGAAAGACAGATTCGACGATTTGTGAAAAACTCTTGTGGAATACATCAAAAAGAAATAGAAAGCTCTTAATTGGTTATTATTTTCACTGCAAGTTGTGCAGCTCATTTGAGAATGTAAAGCAAAAAAAAAAGACCCATAGGGAAAGTTTTTGATGTTGCATTTGCATTTAAAGTTCAAAGGTTCAGAGCACAGAAGGATGGTTGGGCTGGATATATGCATTATTATCTTGTGTCTTAGAAACAATTCTGGGAATGTTACAGAGAAAAAATTGAAAAGGTGTGAAAAATAGTTAAAATGAACATGGAACTGTATATCATTTATGTAACATAATAACATCACTATTTAACATTCAGCCTTCTATTGGCTAGCTGTCCAACACATTGTACGTGATAGGCTAAGGGGCGGGTCATCTTTAAGCAAATGAACAATCAAAACAGAGCCGGCCAGCTAACCAATCAGAGCAGACTGGGATCTGGTTTCAGACAGAGGGTGAAAAGAGGTGCTGCAGCACAGGCAGTATGAGAAAAATAAAGAGCTTTTTGAACATTAACGCATGGAGAGACAAGACACAAAATACAAATGTGAAAATGTGAAAATGAGCATAATAAGGAAAATGTTTGCTTGAAACACAACATTTTTGAAAATAGTAGCTAATACTGTATATGCCTCTAAATATCATTCAATATCCCCTTTTGATTAAAAAACTGTACGGGCAACCTTTAGTAAGCTTATGCCCCATGTGACACTGAGTAGCTGGTAAAGGAAAACAAATGAATGCATGCTTAATTTAGAAATTGTGGAATCCTTATTGGCCTAATTTAGCATTGCAATGTGATATGATTTGATGAGGCAAAGCAGAGGCAGAAAAAGGTGCCAACTAAAAGTAAATGAATTCAGAGCTGCAATTAGCATCGGTGTGCCAAGTTAATTAATCTTAATAGACTCGGCTGCAAGATGTTGCAACAGACTGCATGGAGAGAAAGCCACACGGCGAGCCAGCTTCACTTTTTAATCTCAACCCTTTTCTCCCTTGATTTTGGTGGCTCTCTGCTTATCTCCCTCTCAGGTCTCCCTCCCTACCTCTCCTTCCTCTCCTCTGTCTCCTATCTCTTTTTGTCTTGCTTCAACCCAATGCCAACTGTCTGTCTCTGGAGGAAGATCTGGGGCAGGAGGGAGGGGATGAGGGATGTATAGGGAAGGATGTGCCACTGTCAAGTAAAGCTGCTTATAAATCTGCTCAGGACTTTGTTTCCATTGTCTCTGGATAATTTTGTGCATTAGCTCCAGGGTGCATTGTGGCGCATGTGGATGTTTGTGTGCAGACTAGCAGCTGCAGGTGTTTGCACATAGAACAAATACACTGCTGAGTTACATTATTCACGCTTGCATAACTCTCCAGGCTTCTAATTTGTCTTCAAGTCAAGGCAGATGGGAAAATAATTGAGGTGAGAGAAAAAGGGGAGGAGTAGGGCGCAACATTCAAAGAGGAGAAACAAAAGAAGAGAAGCATCTGACAAGGAGTAAAAGCCTTGTCACGTTAAGATAATTGGTTAATTCTTCTGTCAACTCCTGGTGACTGTTCCTAAGGTATTCCTTAGGAAACTCTTCATGGCATGCAGAAAGTGTTGCATTTAATCATTAGGAAACAAGAGTTTGAATCTACAGCTATGCTAGCCACCGCAACTTATGTTTATTTAAATATATTATTCTAATATGGTGCATCTGTTACAAAACGTAATATCCCCCCTGGGATTAATAAAATATTTTCATTGATTGATTTAGGAGAAGCAGTTCCCTATGTAAACATGAAGGGCTCATCATAATCTAAGGAAAACAACATTCCTAGTTTGTACATCCAAGAAAAAAACATAATTCTTCAATCCGGCCAATAGATCCTCCTAAATCCTTCAGCTGTCCTCTATGTGTGTCCCACAACATCTGTGTGAGAGTATTGGGTCATTGTAAAGCAGCTTTTATAAAATGTTTTTACAGCACTATTCAGTAATGTATACGCTCAATTGTAATGCAATTCATTTTGGTACGGTGTTTTGACATTTTCGTCAGGTATGCTGCTGAGCTTGTTTTGCCCTTAGGACGTGGTAAGATGTTTACAAGATTCCACAGATGCAAGGTGTACCTAAATACCTGTTTCTAAACACGTTTGCCACTGCTATGCTGTATATAAATGAGCATCTGGGGAAATAAATGCTATCTTCCCTCCTGTCTCAACCCCTATCCCATATATGTATTCATACACACATAACCTTCCATAGCCACTGGTTAAAGGGTGAACTTTGTTTTAGATTATCAGCTTCATTATTTTTGAGCACATGAAAGAGGATGTGTGCTGAATAACCTGACTCTAAATTAATCCCTCAGGCTCTTAAGTCAAATTAAACCTGGTCTGATGCATTTGTAAGTGGAGCGGTGACAGTGTGTGCGTTTGTCGGAGCCTGTGTTTGAGCACTAACGTTTTATTGTAATCAAAACTGCCAGATAAATGAGGAGCAAATTCCTCCCAGGTCCATTCTTCCAAAACAAAATGTACCCAGTGTCAGTTCATAACAATGTGACTGCTTACCCATTAAAAGGGTTTATTTTGTATTAAGATAACCAGCCATTTTAATGTGGCCGAAGTCGTTAATCAAAGCACCAATTAAAAGTGCAAAAAATCTGTAACGTAATGATAGACATCATTTTTGCTTCGTCATTGAAAAATTGCTAAAAAAAATCCTTTTAAATTGGATTTATGTTGAAATTGGTCTTTCTGTCCTTTTTCTCAAAAATCTTTCCAAACAAGAAAAAATTGAAATGTTGGAAATTAGTTTTAATAATATACTAAGTACTCTCATGATCCTTGTCCTTACATTATGAGTTTCCTGTTTTATTCTCAGCCTGTCCCTCTCAGGAGCCAAGCCTGGAGAGGTTGGCCCAGAGTTGGTAACGACCCTATTGCACCTGCTTCCTGAGACAGCGCCCCCCAGACCTGAGGAATCGCCCAGGGCTGGCCCACCATCATCTGTGTCAACTCCGCGTACCATGGCGCCAAGCGGTGACCTAGAGCCACTAGGATGACTGACAGATGTTCCCGCCTCACCCTCTCCAGGAGGGGGAGGATAAGGTGCAGCAGTGGAAAGGCGTAAAGCAGCTTTCTTGGCCATGGCTCGTGTGAAAATGCGTCCACCCCCAAGGGCGAATTGTCCAACCGCACCAGGGAGAACCACAGGGCCCAGTGGCTGTTGCGCCGATTGGCAAACAGGTCCAACTCTGCCCTCCAGTCTTGATTTCATTTTCTTTCTTTTTTTGACGGAGGGCGTAGCCGACTTATATACTGTGGGCCTGCACGCGCATTAAGGTAGGCTCGCCCCGATTGGCCGGCTTTACGTAACTCAGTAGGTGAATGCACGTACAGTATGATAGAGAGTAGTACCCATAGAGTCCAGTAGAGGGCGGAGCCTATGTGATATATAACAACTTTCATAAGGGGGGTGACTTGAGGTTGCTATATTCACTTGAACAGTGGTTCATCCACGTGGTTGTTGCATGGCAGACCCAATGTAATGACTAAAAGTACAGGAAGACAATGAATATTCACAAAGTCAGTGAATTAATGTGTAGGAAGAGATCTGTCAATGTCTTACTGTATATTGCCTCTTATCACAGAATGTATTTTTCACACAATCAAAAATAGAAAAAGTATGTGTTATTCCATTTCAAGAATAAAGACACAAATTCAAATATAGTGATTATCGCGTTCATACTATGTTTGACGATGCAGAACTGATTAATACCCTGGTGGTTAATCACTGTCACTATTCATTACTAGCTAAGAGAAACAACAGTGGGTTTGGAAACATTGCAGGTGTGTGAATGTTTATGTGTGTGCGTATGCATTTGCAGCATATCTACATGCTTTAATCTGTGTTTGGATTGCTAATGAGAGCAGCTGTGTGTATGCATATAAAGCCATAGTGGCAGGTGCAAGTGGGTTGCTATCAGGATCCTGCTGCAGGAAAAATATCTCTCTCAACACAAACACACACTCACACGGAACAATAAAAATCCTATGATCTTCTAAGTGTGTGTAATTGTCTGTATCTCTGTGTGTGCATTAGTGCCCAACAATAATTAGTCCAAACTCTTTGTTAATCAAAGGTGCAGTAGAGGGTAACACCACCTTGAATCGTACTCCACCTCCAAGTCTTGGGTAGGCTATAATGGCCGCCAACCGTAATAGATCCCATCAAAATATGAGTAAATATATAGCATCTATGACATATTTTGACAAAAATGCAACATAGGCAGCCCCTGAACACTGAATAAGGGTTTGATTCTACCACGGTAGCTACTTCCTTAGAAGAAGCACAGTACAAACTCTCAACAGTCAAAGTGTTCAATATTCAAAAATTGTATTTGCAGAAAAGGCTTTTCCTCTTGTTCGGTAACATAACTGTGTTAGGCTGTAGTTGTGCTCATTGTAGCATACATAGGTTAAAGTTATAAAAACGAAATAATCAGATTTTTTTTTAGGAGTTATAAGGAGATATAATATGGATAATAATGCATAGATGTTAATTGGAAGTTGTTACGTATAGGTGTTGGTAGGCATATTAAGAGAATGTGGATCTAGCCCATGGCACTTACCTCCAGTCTTTATTCTAAGCTAGGTTAAACTCTGTTATTTAAGTACCCCTTTGTCATTAGTTCCTGCTTTCACTAGGAACAATCAATAGGAAAATGGCCAGTAGGCACACTATTTGTATAAAAGATGAAAAGCAGAGGGAAGATAACACAGCCCTGTGGAACACCGCAACTAATCGTGACGGGGCAGTAAGGTCCAGTTGTATTTTCCTAAAAGGGTTTGGGGCCAAAATACATTTCTGATCTGATGCTGCTGTTATGAACTGTCCATAACTTAGAAAAGCAACTGTTCCATAGGTCAAAACACAATAGAATAATTTAGAAGATAATAGAATAATGAAATAAAGTAATCTTTAAAATTTTTATCCCACCATAGGTCCGGAACACACTTCAAGAAAATTCCAGCTCTGTTCAAGCTCTGCAATCAAGGCCTAATACCTTTTGGTTTACCACTGCATTTAATACAATTACATAAGGCTTGGCTAGAAATGTAATACATGTAACGTATTTAGGAATACAAATTGAAGTTAACCGTTCTAGTTTCTTAAAAAGACAATAAAAAGAAATAATCAGTAAATGTTCTCGTACATTTAAAAAAAATGTAGATGACTAGCAGTCACCATACATCTTCTATACTGTATGAAACACTTTTTGATGTTTTTTTGTTCTTGTGTTTCTTTTCTTAATGCCTTTGATGTCTTATGTAAAGCACTTTGCATTTCCTGTTTGTTGAAATGTGTAAAAGCTTTCCTTGCATTTTTCACCACTGATAAACCCGCTGAACTACATGAATTAATTAACATTTCAGTACGGACAATAAATTACCGCTATCGCCAACCACTCGATGTAATAGATGTAATTCCAATATCAATGTTAACGACCTGGTGGTTATTTAGCGTAATCACTGAGGTATATAATACAGAACTGCTCTTCGAGAGACCTTAATGGTAGAGCAACCTTCCAAACAGCTGCATGAGTGCTTCCCTGTTCTGTTTCTCTGGAAAATGACAACATTGATCTATGTGTTCCTCACACTGTCACATGGAGTCCTTACCCAGTGTGTTATTATCTGTAATATACATTGTATGTGTGTCCTTCCAGTACATGTTTTGTCCTTAACAGCTCCAACTGTCAAAGTAATTGCTACAAAAGACACATTTGATAGCGTCTATCAAATTCACATAAACACAGTATTGCAGCAAAAAGTGTCTCATTGTCTTCTTGCAAATGTCTCATTATTCTTGTCTCAGAAAAGTGCCTTTTTGTAAAGATGGTATGACTCAACCCCACCCCCCCCCCACAAAATGGAAATCATAGCAGAAGTGAAGAGTAAATGACAGACAGAATGCAAACAGGAGATGCTGAGAAGACAAATGGAAAGAAAGCAGTGGGAGTGAAGGCCTCCTTTCTCTTACTTGATGTGTTGACTGAGCGGGTCCTGTGGTGCAGCTTGGATGTGAAGATTTGACAAATGAAAACTGTGTGACAATGCTGGCGTGCGTCACAAACCAGTGATCTGCTTTTTTTACTTTCTGCCGTCGGGAATTGTGTTTCAGTCTGACAATTCACGTGTTTCTTAATATGTTTATTATAAGCAGCATATTTTGAGTTTGGCGTCTAGATTCCGGCCTCATCACTCTACAGATGTACAAAGAACATTGAGTAATGATTAGATAACTATCCCCCGAGCCTACAGGTGGAAGCTGGGGTGGAGCCAGGGACGGACTGGCCATTGGGAATACCGGGAGTTGGCCGGGAAACGGAGGAGTGACTGTACCCGTAGGATAGAAAAGGGGGAAGTGACGTCTGACTCAGAGGTCGCGCGGCTGTGGTGAAGAACGTGTTGCCCACATTCTGTTACTGAGTTTAGGCTAGTTAGCTAGCAGGTTTATTGTTTTGGGTGCAGTCACTTTTGCCTCCACTTGCTGTTCAAATAAATGTTGAAAGTTTCTTTCTGTGTTCTGTTTCATATGGGTGTTGAGAGATGTATCCATAGATTTAGTCCCTAATTTTGCTCTCAAAGTGCACCAGACTGACGCATTTAACTTCAACATTTAAAAAAAAAATCTTCCCGGGGGAGCATGCCCCCGGACCCCCCTAGAGGAGGTGAGGTCCACCACCTGCCCACACCCCTTGTTAAATTGTCTCACCCACATTGAGGATACTTCCTACGCCCATGTTTTACTCCATGCGTCAAGTCAGGCAAATTGGGTCCAAATGTTATTGCATCAATGATCTGTTAACATTAAAATGAATAAATATATGCTGTGACTATTTTTGCTCTAGGCAACTCAAGGGCTCAGGTAATATGATTACTATATGAATAATGGTCCAAAATAACATTAAATGCATAGGTTTTTTTATTAAGTAACATACTTTCGTCGCCGGCCGGCCGATACATGCTGCGCATTAAGTGGGCCTGTCTGTCAATTAATCCCCAGACAGGCCACTTTTTCTGTCTGTGGACTTTTTCCCCCCAGTCCGCCCCTGTGGTGGTGGTGGGGCAGGCAAGTAGCAGCAACATGAAACACAGCAGCAGGAACATGAACGCAGCAATAGCGAGTGAACACAGTAGTGGAAGCAGCAGCATTAGCGAGGCAGAGGCAGGAACACCTGGCAGCTTAAATAGATCAGCATGTTTAGGAGAATGTGTTTGGTTGGTTGTAAGAGGGACGAGGTGCGTCACATTTTAATGTATGATTGGTACTCAAGTTGACTGCCTGAACTAGCTCGCAGGCTTCGCCCCATTTTCGGCACATTCAACAAATCATTTTGCCCCTTTCTGTTCTCAACATAAAAGAAAGCTCTAGCAAGAAAACGTATTGTAAGCTCATTTCTGTGTTTTGTTCTTGCTAGGCACGGTTCTGGGTACTGCAACGTCTGTATGTTGGTCGGTAGATTGACCACTGGCAGACTGAAATACTGTATCTTTTTAATAGAGCGGTGCAGTGATGACATATGTTTGTAGGTCGACCCGGAAGTTAGCATCGCAAGGGCTTACTCAACTAAAAGCGATGGGATTTCCCTATTATATTTTGCTATATTGCAGAAATTAAGCTCTGTGAAAAACACCAATGTATGATACTCAAAACCGTATGTTCAGCAGGATAATCTCCAAATACTGCATTAACACCACTTTGTGATTATTATTTCTTTGCGTAAATGTAATCGCCGGAAGCAAAAACCTACTGTGAATCTATAAACAAACTACATCTCGGTCGCATGGCTGCACATCACCACCGCTAAGATAAAGGACTCGCCCTTGTGTCGCACTTATTGCGTTTAGTAATTATTCTAATGACTTGTTACCAACCGCCAATTTTATGACACACATAAACTTAACCTGTTAAGCCCGGCAGGGGCTGCAGGCTTCTTTTTTTTCCTTCACGAAACTGTGTCTCAGGGCAGAAACTCAGCTAACTGATGATATGAAAACATTTTACCGAAACAAAACACAAGTCTAACGCCGAGCCTCTGAATAAGCCCTTCTATCAGATTAAAGCTGAGATTCCACAGATACTAGAGGTATAAGTATCATAATTGGGCGATCAAAACTCAGGGCAGCGAAGACAAACCCAGACAACTCACAACCTAGCTTTACTAAGCAAAAACTGCAAATGTCTTACCTTTGCTGTTTTTCTGATCAAAAGTTGTGTTTGATGGCATTACAACGATAACAACGCTGCTGAAGAGAACATATTGGACTCCAAGTAAAATGGCAAGGCTAGGACTCAGAGGCTCTGACTTGTGTTGGAGATGTGATACTACGGCTCAATCCCAAACCACTCCCTCGACCCTACCCCTCCGTGACGGAGTGAACTCCGTCTGTAGCCACACTCGCAGCTCAACGAGGCTCCCTCCTGTCAGGTGGAGGGAGTAAATACAGCAGCAAGCTTTGGGACGGCCTCCCCTCTCTCCGGCAGAAACAGGAAATGCCGTAACTGTTTGTAACAACGGTTTCAAATCAGCATCTCTTAGACAAAAAATGGAAATTAATAACTCAAATAAAACTCCAAACATCTTTCATTGTGTTAAAAGCTCTTTTAGTTTTAAACCTGATGTTTATAAGCTTCTTAGTTTTTGAAACAGTCTGTAAATATACACAACTTTATAATAAAATATACACATTTACCTTGTTCTAGACCAGCGTTTCTCAAAGTGTGGGGCGCGCCCATGTGATAGGTGGGTCGCGAATGGATGCGATGAACGAGAGTTTTTAATTTTTAATTATTATTTTTTAAATTAATTTGTTGGACCTCAGGCCGGAATTGAAGACGTTGGAGACTCGCAACGGCGGTGGACTTTCACAGCGCCGGATCCGCCGGAGCCTCGCAACGGCGGGTGTTTGCAGCGGCGGGTGCGGTACCGGCGCAGCGGCGCGGTACCTATGTCAGAGCTCGCGGCCCACAGGGAAAAGTCCCGAATCTCCCGATGGCCGATCCGAGCCTGCTCACACACACACAATTGAAACCAAAATAATTTACAGCGTTGCAGTCGGGAAGAAAAGCAATGTCGAGCGGCACCTCAACACTTCACAAGGAGTTTAACCGTGACACTTTTCGAAATCCCGTTTGTGTCCCCCCACTTTACAAATAGGCCTATGTTTATTATAATTTTTTAACGCAAGCTGTCATCGCCACGGAGGAGCACACAGCCTCTGTGAGCGAGCGAGACAGAGAGAGAGAGCGAGAGAGCTAGAGAGAGCACACATGTATCTATTTAAAATAGCCTTGGTGTAAAAAATAAAGTAAGAAAGCATTCCAATGTGTATAGGACAGTAAAAAAAAAAAAAAGTTTAAAAGGGGAGTGATTAGTAAAATATGCATAAATAAAAAGAAAGAATGCTAACTAGGTAACATAAGATAAGAATAAACAATTTTAAATGATTTGTTATTGGTTTTGATCATATTCTAAAGATTACATTACATTGCATTTAGCTGACGCTTTTATCCAAAGCGACTGTTTGGCGATGTTTGGATTATTGAAAAGTATACAGCTCCCTTTCAGTGTGTTGAGAGCTGTTTCCATAAATTCATTTTTTGCTCAAAGTGCACCAGATTGAGGCATTTAACTTCAACATTAAAAAAAAATCTTCCCG
>NW_011340672.1:0-2387 GCF_000735185.1 Notothenia coriiceps | reverse complement strand
CCTTGGCAGTCTCAGAGGTTAAAATAATTAAATCTCAAAAACATTTTCTTTTAGTAAACACTGAAAACGGGTCCCACAGACCCAAACAGCACACAAAGGTTAAAGGTAAACATATAATAATGTTCAAATTTGCTAAATATATACAGTGCAAAAAAACTAAAAAAGAGGAGTAAAAGTAGCTCACGACTTGTTTTATTTTTTGAAAGTAGCTCTCATCCTAAAAAAGGTTGGAGACCCCTGTTATAGAACGATACATTTGACAATTTTAAGCTTGGCCTACCATTTTATTGGAGCGATGAGGAACAGGTGGGGCTTGAAAAGGCCCACCTGTTCAAAGTGGGGAATGACAGAAAAAGTTTGAGAACCACTGGCTTAACAAGTGCTACATCTACACTATGAGACCATTTTGGATTTTAAGGCAGATCACTGATCTGATTTATCATGTTGAATCCTTATCAGAATAATCGTGAATATATATATAAAAAAAAGCTATATAGCTTGAAGAATTAAGCTTAAGTAAAAAATAGATACAGGAAAGATCATGTAAGAAAGAACAGACTCACACACTGTTGCCCCTGCATCTGTCACAGTTATTCACCCTTTTTTATGCATAAAAACTAAGGGATCAAGTATGTTTTTGTAACATATTTAAGCACGTTTTTAAATGATCGCCTTGATAATGACTTGATAAAGATAAAGTGATATTAATAGTGATGCCAGTTATATTTGGTTAGGTCAGAGATAGTAATAAACAATAAAAATACAAAAATGTTGTCTCTGTATCGGCCATGATAAGCAGCTGAATATCAGTTATCTATAATGACTTTAAAAAAATAAAAATCTCCACCCCATTTATATATAGTCTATATTTATCACAGACTATAGATTCCTTCAACTGTCGATTATCTTGGTCCCTCTGGGAGTTATTAGCTGAAAGACATACCATCACAATGATGTTTGTTGTATCTGCAGTAGTGATGTCATGCTTTTCCTTCTGATGTTTGTGGCTCAGGTTTTTGCGAGGACAGAGGCAGACACACATGTGCTGGCCTACTCTGAAGGTGTTCTGGTTCCCTGCTCCATCTCTGCTGATATGACTCTCGCACAAGCAACATTTGAACTGGTTAAGGTAGGGCACAGCATCAAAGAACAAGACATGAGAACAGGTTCTCTAAACCATTTCATTTAGGAGGTATTTACCGGATTTACCGACTGGGAAAATCTGCTGAAGTCTGGCAAATTAAAATCTATCATGTTTCTGTCATTATCTTTGTTAAAAAACAATTTCCTAGTAACACAAGCGATTATGGAGGTTTGAATTTCTCAACTATCTGTCTCATAAGTGATTACAGTGAAATCTTTGCACTATTTCTTTTAATTTATTTGCACTATGCACAAGTCTGATGAGGGGACCATTTGAAATAGCCTAATTTTAAATTAAATATACATCTTCATGATGTCATTCTTCATATAGCCTTCCTAAAATTAGTTTTTAAGCTGTTGGGAAAATACTGAATGAACTCTTTCAATATCAGAGTAACATGATAACAAAGGTATCCAGTAGTTATATTCATCCCGCTTTCATCTCATTAGTATGCATAAAAAAGTGACAGGTCACACCTCCCCCATTATGCAAATGAGCTAAGTCCCGCCTCCCCTTTGATCGAGGTGTGAGATCTCAAGTAGGTGTGATATCCCAAGTAGGTGTGAGATCCGTCGATAGGAGGGGGGGTGATGTGTATTCACAGGTGTGAAAAGCCCCCACTGTTGCGCCTTATGGTGTATAATAAAAAAAGAAAAAGAAAAAAAGAAAATGCTGTTTCAATCACATTAGTATGTATAAAAACTGACAGGTGGGCCCGCCCCCAAGTGTGTGTGTGTGTGTGTGTGTGTGTGTGTGTGTGTGTGTGTGTGTGTGTGTGTGTGTGTGTGTGTGTGTGTGTGTGTGTGTGTGTGTGTGTGTGTGTGTGCCATAAACATAATAATTTAAAATAGTATTGATGTATGTTACCACTTTCCTTCTTCATCAGACAGCAGGGTGATTGTGTGAGCCTGGCCCTGCCCTCTCCTCCCCCCTTCCTGCCATCTTATCACTAGACAGAGGGGGGATGTAATTTCAAAACACTTACCTTACACTTGTATTTGTTCTCTCTAAAACACACAGTGTCTGTAAAGGTGGGGGAGACTATCTTCCCCCTTCCTGCCATCTCTCTCTGTTTCTGCTGATGTGTAAAAATATACAAAATAACGTTTTATATACTTCATCTCTTAGTTAAAAGGTGATGAAGTTTGCAGCGTAAGCCAGCCATCAGTGTTCTAGTTTTAAGGTTTGCATACCTCAAAGTGTGTCTAAAAGTATCTTGGACAAGAAGAAAAAAAGACCAAAA
>NW_011340671.1:0-2244 GCF_000735185.1 Notothenia coriiceps | reverse complement strand
AGTGACGAGTCCTAAAACCAGGAAGTGAGTTAGCATTTTACCACTTCCTGTTCCCTCGTCTCAGAGCCAACGGGATTTTGAACTAGTTTTTGGAAAATATCTGAAAGGTCTGTGGTTGAGACACATTTAAGAGACGGGTCACGTTTTGTTCTACAACATTAAATCCATCAGCAGTGACCCCACTGGTGATTTCTGAAGAGTTGACGTGTCTGAAAAACGATGGTTGTTACCAAGTGGCTGAATAGGACTACAGAAGTTGTCGAGGCCGTTTTACGTCATTACACCGAACACGTAAACACCCCTCTAAGTTTGCCCTGTTCTGCTTGAAAGCAAGTTCCTGCCTCCTGCTAACTGTTCAAACAAACGCTTCAACTTGTACTATTTAGAATCTGTAGTTTTGAATATGGATCTTAAGTTGGCGTGACGTTGAAGCAGCGACCCTGCTGTAGTTCGTTTATAGCATAACGTTAGCATTTTGCTTCTGGCGATTAGATTTACGATTGGAAAGTTATAAAAGTGGGGGAGACATGTGGAGATTATCCGACTGAACAAAACGTGCATTTATCAAACAGGTTCGTTTTCCACAGACCTTATTTTTTACAATATTCCGAAATCCCGCTGCTTTTTTGTCGAGGGAACCCATGCACCGCTTACTTCCGGGTCGAACTAAAAAAATACGTCTTCACTGCTCCGCTCTATAGAGGCGTGACGGTGGAAACATGAAGACTCGATGGAAGAACGCTCACATTCCTTCACTCCTCTGTTGTTGTTGTTGTTTTTGTTTCACAGCTGCTGTCGTTGTGGTCATCGCTGCTTCACTTTCTCTTGAAATATAAACCAACATTACGGGTGGGAGATATAGAGGAAATCATGGTATATGCAATTTTATATTACGATTAAATATAACTAAGAAAAACATTTAATGGGGGAATTATGAATGGATCAAATAATCTTAAAGGATTGTCCGTGTTTTCGCTAACAGTGAATTAAACCTAACAAATCAAAGTATTCATCACAATAAGCTGATACTAAAAACGGCATAACGCTGATTCTTGATTTACAGCATTGCTCTTAATGTCCGTATGCAGTACCTTGTTATTACGAATATAACGCTAAAGTAAACAAGACACTTTCATTGGACGATGACTAACCCCAGGAACATTAAAATGCTCTCATTAATAAACAAGTCAAACGTACAAACAGATGCAGCGCTTAAAAGACTTAAGCACAAATCAAAGTGCTTTTTTTAAATTAATATAATACTTTATCCTCGACCTGGACAACTTTTCAGGCTCACAAATCCTCATCTTTTATTCCCTGCATATATAAATGGTAAAAATACAAACCAATCCTACAAAACCTGAAACAATTAATCTGTTTGAGTAATTTCCAACTAAAACAAAGTCAGAATTCTCCTGATTTTCAGCTTATATTTGAAGACTTTTTGATTTCTTTACTACTTAATGACCGTAAACTAACTATTGTATAATAAGTTGTGGACAAAACAACACGTTTGAGGAAGTTATGTTGGGTTTGGGACACATTTATAGTTTTTTTGCCCTATTTTCTGACAGTTAATTGATTGATTGACGACGACAATAATTAGTCGTTGCCATGCCACCTGATTTTAAATAGTTTCACGGTTCAGTTTGAGCGTTCATGTACTTCCACCATCTCTACATTTAAAAGTTTTATTGCCTCGTAAATAATATGTTCCCCGTTATGATGAGAGAGCCACATAGATATTAAAATGTTGACATTTCAGCTGAATGATCCCTCTCATGACGTTTAGACTGGTTTAACCCTTAGATGCCCGAGTGACTGGACCCTACACTCTTCCATAAGTGGGTCAAAAAAGACCCGTATTAGATTAATGTGTTTTTATGCCATTTTTGTCATTTTGGTTGAGAAAAAAATCACTTGTATAATATTTAGTATTATATTTTGGTTCACACTACAAATATTTTATATTTAATTTTTCACTATTTATAATTTTAGACATTTTACATTTAGAAAAAAAACGTTTTCCCAGAGGATCCCATAGGAAATGCATGCGGGTCATTTTTGACCCACTTATGGAAGCTTGGGGTAGAAATACAAAAACTACAATTTCTTAAAATGTACATTTAAAATGTGAATGGCATGATATCCAAAACATGTTTTTTTGAGGAATAGCTGGAATATGAAATGATAAAAAATGTAATTACAAAGATACTTCCAGAAAACCACCTCACCGGGTCCTAA
>NW_011340670.1:0-4253 GCF_000735185.1 Notothenia coriiceps | reverse complement strand
AGGAAGAAGACCAGAGGCCTGTACTACGAAGCTGGCTCAACCTAATACTTACTTCATACTTCCTGAATGAAAAGTCAACTATATATTAGACACATGTGAAGAAGTTAAACTTTAAACATCCATGACTTAAACACTTTATCCAGGATAAAAGCCACATAGCTGCACCTGCAAGGTGAATACAGCTGGTAACAGAACAAGTGTTTGAATGCGTACATTAACAGGTTTATGATATCACTGCCCCGTCTAAGAAACGAGTGGATCTGACTTTAATTACATTTTTCTCGAGTGTTTCGTCAACTTAATGTGTTGCTTAAAATAATACTTCTGCATACAGTGACACTGTGAGAGTGTTGCACGGCCAGATACGGCTCAGCTGACTCAGATAAGGAGATATATGATACATTATGATGTGATATGCCGCGGACTGTACTTAATGTTACTCTGATCCGGTTACTTATGTTGTGGCAGATATCTAAGTAAGCTTTCTCAACGCTAATGTTATAATAGTCAGATTGCTCTGAAGATGGGAGATGATATTCTATTAATGTTCACGTTCACACAGTCGGTGATTTTTGCCGGCCGTCTTTCCTGCAACGGCAGCTTTTCTGTATTTCCTTTCTCCTGTAATATGACTTGATCGCTTTAAACTCCGCACACTGAGCTCTGATTGGTCAGCAGGCGGTGCTTTCACTGAGTTGAGCTCTTAGCCTGCAACCTAACCTGCTCCGGGTCAGGTTAGCCGCACAGCATAAGTTACCATGGAGATCTAGCCTGCTAAAAAGAGAACCAGCTTCGTCGGACCGGAAAGCCCAAGTTTTCCCTGAAGTTAGCCAGCTTCGTAGTACAGGCCTCTGCTCTATCAACTGAGCCATGCAGCTGCTTGATCAATGAGGAATTGATCTGGACTCAGTTGATCACATGACCAGAATTGTCACCGTCCCTTGTCATTTATTGATGTTTTATTTTCATACTTTTTATATACAGTACATTGTTAATTACATAATTATTATATTTGTATTTTTTTATTATTATTATTATGGTTTTTATTATTATATTTTAAGGATATTTCTTTATTTGTTATTGTTATAATTTAATTTAATTAATTGTATTTATGGCATTGTTGTGGTTATACTGTTTGGAATAGTTGTATCATTATTAATGCATACTCAGAATCTTCACTTGAGTAAAAATACTCAATTTGCATCGTGAATGGTACCTGATTAAAAGTATTTAACGTCGATCAGAAAAATGTATTGTAAGAAGAAAATCCCTGCAGAATGTGATAACATTTTGAGCTGGAGAACACACAACTTACTGGTTGAACTGGGCAGCTTCCAATGTGAAGCAGGAACCCTGCGCAAATCCTCCACCAGGGAGAGCTGTTGTTTCCTGTCAGGCAGCTCAATCTCATTCAGCATCATTACATTACATTACATGTCACTTGTTACACGCTTTTATCCAAAGCGACTTACATACTCAATACTGTGGGCAATCCCCACAGGAGCAATTTGGGGTGAAGTGTCTCAGGGACACAACGACATGCTGACTGCAGTGGGGTTTGAACCCTGATCCGAACACCAACGCAAAACCCACTGCACCACACGCCTCCCATCAAAGGTGGATTGTAATTAACTCTATGTACTAAATACTGTACTTAAAGGTAGGGTAGGTAAGAATGGAGAAACCAGCTCGAGTGCGCTGGAATTTGAAAGTACACAACCTAAAGAAATCTGCCCCTTCCTTCAGACTTCCTTACAGAGCCCCTCCCCCAACACACACGAACGCGCACATGACCAATGAGGGCACGAGATAAGTTTGTGCACAGATGGAAGGCTGACAGGCAGGTAGGCCATCCAGTTATTTTAGCCGATGATTGGTCGTGCTTTTTACAGCGCCACGGCTTCCACGGATGACATTTTTTTATCTATTTATTGTCAAAGTATTTAATATATTCATTGCTATCGGGATGTTAAGAACATTCCATGGAATATAACAAGTGTTTCTGAAGTGAATTACCTACCCTACCTTTAAGATTTGCACTTCCACTCAAATCAACGTAATACTTCTGCTCCACACTCCCTTCCTGTCAGGTGAAAAACAAGTATGTTTATGATAGGCGAAATATAGTCTTCTCTTGGATCAGCTGGAAAATGCATTGCCACGAAGTTGAAAACAGGCTGTTTTTCGGAGAAACTCTTGAAAAAGGACTCTTTAGAGATACGTGGGTCTCACAGGACAAAGATACAAACATTTGATAACTTTATAGAATGTGGTGCAAGCTGTAGATTAATTGACCGACAGCAAATAAAGGAGAACTAGATGGTGTCATAAATACATTTTAAATGGTGCAGAGCTTTGAAGGTTGATATTAAGGTAAAATCATCAGTTTCTCTGTATTAACTGAAACATTTATTTTTCTGTCTGATGTGACAAATATCCCACTCTGTTGTTGTTTTTAAAATGTAATTACTTTTGGTTTTAACATCTTTTGAAACGACAACAACCTATAACATTTTTTTTTACAAAAATACTAGAATAAAATCCAATGAATAAACAATTACTTAAAACTTTTCTGTCTACAAACACATATTTTTGTAAGAACAGCCCCCCACCCATCCTCATCAAAGGTGACTGACTAAACATTTCAGTCACAGATCATCAAAGTTAAAAACTCGACACAAAACTAACCTGAATCAGCTCGTTGATGACAAACTGAAACTACGTCTGAACACCAACATCAATATTTACAGATCAGAAACGGATCATTGATCACCTTACCAACACGTCTTCTTCTAAACAACAACTGCAGAGTTCATGTCTAGTAAAAATAAAGAAACTTGAGTCCGTGTGAAGCTGCACCGCCGCTCAGTACACAAACACAAACACAGCGGAAACATTTCTGCTTCCTGGATTCTAAAAACCGGCAGGTGAACTCCTGACGGGAACCAATCGAAACAAGTTTTTAAAATGTATTTTCGTTCTTTTGGAAGAACCAGAACTCTCGTTGAGACATTCGTGACAGGAAGTGGTTGTATGTGGGCCTCAGAGTGACGTCTCCAGGCTGTGCAGCGGGCTCCCCGGACACGGAGGTAACCCGGCTGAGTTGAGCGCTGCCAGGCCGGGAAGAGGGATCCTGCGCTCCGTCGCGTTGTTGTTCTGGTTGGGCGAAGTCGGGAGCGTTGGCTGGGGCGACGGCTCGGTTTCTGGCGTCGGAGGAAAGGTGGAGTTTCGTTTGGTCGGGGGTTCGTCCTCACAATCGGCCTCATCGATCAGTGGGATCTGAGGCATCGAATCTTTGATACGGAACTCCGGGTTGCTCATGAAGCTGTGGATGGAGTTGCGAGACTCGACTGTTTCGAGTCCTTCGTACGGAGATAAGGTGTCTCTGAAGGCGTTCACTACACGGATCTGAAAAACACAAAGGAAAACTGTTAGAAAAATATCACTCGTCACCGGCTTGAGCTTCAATCTCAGGATCCATGTATTTGTGATCCTCTCCAGAATGGAAGGAGTCATCACATACAGAGCATCAACTAGTTCCTGAACAGTGTCCTTCACATGCTGATATCCAAGAGAGGGAGGTACACACTCACAAGATGGAGGAATAGAAAGCAGTATTCAATGTTTACTTCAGATTAGCTCCACGTCAGAAATGATCATGCTTGTCATATGTCTCTCTCCATAGAGGCTGAATCATCATGTTAATCACATAGCTATCATATGCCTAAAACAGTCCTGATGCTCTTCTAGGTATTCATACATCCTTGTATACGTTATGTTCACAGCTCCAGTTGGGATACTTTGTTATTATGTGCTACTCTGATATTGGAAGAGGACATTCAGTATTTTCCCAACAAAAGCAGTCAGCAGAAGCCATTACATGAAAAATATGTTGTTGTCAAGTCCCCAGGAAGTGCGCCGGCAAATGTTCGTAGTGGCCACACGGTGGTACTACACCTATGTTCTAGTCCGTGACGTAATTGGGCTCGAAAACACAGTTTTCCATTCACTTACATTGGGAAACAGATGTCTTACGAACACTTCTATAGCCCTAATTTTAAACATTAGGGTCTAAAGGTTGTATAATGCGCTAAATGCCTAAGCCAGAGTTATTTTCCTTTCATTAATTTGACAGAAAACTCAAGTGAATAATCACCTATAGTCTATGGGCCCAAGCCCCTGGGTACTTATTTGATCTACAGTCAGGGCCGTCCCTCCCTACAGGCCGATCATGCAGACTGCGTGGGGCCTCA
>NW_011340669.1:28372-61935 GCF_000735185.1 Notothenia coriiceps | reverse complement strand
TTATCTGATGCGGTGGTCCCACATCGTGAACATCACCCTGATGATGTGACCTGCTTCACGTAAATAAAAAGCCTCCACCACACAGACTCTCAAAGGCTAATGATGAGTGGGAAATGACAAAACTGTTACCACATTGCTTCTAAATGAAGACCGAACACACCAATTCTCATGTCTTGCTTACGTCCATTCTGATGACTCGTGCATTTCCACTGTCAGACCACATCCTTCAACTGCAACACATAAATACCAATGTTCAAGATAATGTTGAAGAGCATTCACCGTCACATCAGAGAGAGATAAGACAAATGTTGTTCCCAATGGATTTCATGGTTTTGATCTCTTGTGTGGTCCTCCTCATTGTCCAATCATGTGAGTAAAACACTCTTTGTGATATCTACCTCACTCATGTAAGCATGCAGAATGCATAGTCATGCTTTACTTTCAATTTTACAGTGCAGCTGAGTCAGAGTGTTACAATTTATTTGGTTTACAATTTATTGATTAATTTCTATACTTTCTTCAAAATTATTGAACTGTTATTATTGAATTATTGTTCTTTAAGGTCATGGTTCTGATATTATTGGTGGGAAAGAAGTGGCTCCCCACTCGCTGCCTTTCATGGCTCTGATGCGGCCTACGTACTGTGGAGGGATCCTGATCCATCCAAAATGGGTCCTGACTGCTGCCCACTGTAAAAAGTAAGAGCATGATACAAACATTCCTACACTGTATGCACTAAAACTAATGTATAAACTATACTGGTGATAAATGTTTTATATAATATTATAATCATTTTATGATGGGGGGGGGGGCGTGTTGAGGAGGAACAGAGTGAGAGGGGACAGGGGTCGCGGAAGTTTTCCTCCTTCCTTTACAAACTTTACACAAGTATTTATCATCTGAATATAGCAAAAAGACGTTCATACTCTGCAAGCCAAGACCTCATATATTTTAATCAACCAGAAACCGGAAATAACCGTAACGCGAGTTTTTCTAAAACATAATAAATCCATGTGTTGAACTTTCCTGTCGGCTCCCAGACCGTGGTCGAGGAAACAGGGGGGATGACTCTCTGTCGTCTCCCCGGGCAGAAGCAACACGCTTCAGGTTCAATAACCCACTTTATGAAATCACTGGAGAGAGGCGAGGTCGTTGTATTTATTTAGTTCTAACGTTTCACAAGATACATCAGACCTCTGCTTTTTCCTGCTGCCTCGTTTCACCTGCAGAAAACATACACCCCGCTCGCTCACTCTCGCTCTACCATACCCACTCTCACATGCACGCGCCACACCCCTCTCTTAAAGGGGTAGCGATCTCACTCTGCATGACCCTAATGTCATAACACATGTGTGTCTGAGCCGCACCGACTGATTCTTAAAGAGCGGGTCATTCTGTCTGCTCTGGGACTGGAGCTGCTCGGGTTCTGAAGCAGACTTCAGCGTTCGGTGTCTCTGTGCCGCTGTAACTTCTGTTCCTTCAGCTCTGTGTCACTCACACACTGGTCACCACACACACCACACACACCACACACACCACACACACACACACGTACAACACACACGACACACAACCACACGACACACACACACACACACATCCTGTGAGATAGTTGGACTCCAGTCTGGACGACGAGTGAAGGTCTAAAGATGACGGCCTGGCTACTCTTGGACATCCTTCGAGATGCTGTCTTTGGAACGTTCCAAGGAGTTGTAGTTTGGCCGGGCATCCCAGTTGCACTCAGAGGACATCGAGGTCCCCTTTATCATATGGAGACTGAAATATGATATTACATAACATGAGAATTTTACTATAGGCGACATTGTGACTCCCGCCACGGGGTTTGAGTTCCAGGGCACCCGGTTTAGGCCCGGCGCTGGGCTAAGAATAATCCGGCCGCTACTCGAGCGTTCTTGATTAAGTGTGTCCAATTAATATGCCAAATGTACGCGACGAATTCGTGACGAACAGGGATTCTGATGTACAGGGTTTTACGTAAAACAAAGACGACTTTACGGCGGTGACTTCGGCTGAAGGATAGTAGGTAGCCTGAGCTGTGACTCGCNTTGAGGAGGAACAGAGTGAGAGGGGACGGGGATCGCGGAAGTTTTCCTCCTTCATTTACAAACTTACACAAGTATTTATAAGTATTTATCGTCTGAATATAGCAAAAAGACGTTCATACTCTGCAAGCAAAGACCTCATATATTTTAATCAACCAGAAACCGGATATAACCGTAACGCGAGTTTTTCTAAAACATAATAAATCCATGTGTGTCTCTGAGGCGCAGCGACACCGACTGATTCTTAAAGAGCGGGTCATTCTGTCTGTTTGTTCTGGGACTGGAGTTGCTTGTCTCGGTTTCTGAAGCAGACTTTGCTCCGTGTTTGGTGTCTCTGTGCCGCTGTAACTTCTGTTCCTTCAGCTCTGTGTCACTCACAGTCACCACTGGTCACTCACCGCCTCACAGAGTGCCGCTGCTGATAGGAAGTCGCTTCAGTGCGCATGTCACAAAACAAAATGCATTTTGGGACATGTAGTTTATGGGCAACGTGCTTAAGCAGCATGTAACCGTATAATAAACTGTTTATATTCTTTGCGAGCTCTCGAGTTTGACACCCTGCGTTAGAGGATAACAGTATCTCGTTTTCTTAAGTATTTGAACTCTGTGCAATGACAATACAGTTGAATTTAATCTAATCTAATGAAGCTACAATCCAACTTAATCTCTCTTGAATCTCTTCTTACCTGGTGGTTTGCCGTTTCGGACACTTTGACATCCAGAGAGCCAGATAGGACAGCATACCAGCTGGTGCCTATGTCCCCCTGTCGAAACACTGTGGACAGTAAAATGCGTTTAATACCATACACTGCTGATTAAGAAAATGATCTTATTTCCTAACACACAAAGTTTCTAGTGCAAAATGTAGAATATATTTTTCCAATCAACCTGCTCAATCAAAAGCAAGTAGGTGCCCACAGTAATTTTTTATTAAAACTAGTTGCAAAGATTTAATGGTGGGTGAATAACTGGTTTATTTTTTGTTAGGTTGATCAAAAAAACTACTGTAAGTAAAAAGAGTTAAATTATCTATTGAAATCGAAATAAAACAGTTTAAAGACCTTATCTTAGGCATTGGGAAATGAACATTTTATAGACAGAACAATTATTGGAAACATTGACAGATTAATCAATAGAGCAATAAAACCAGCAAATAGCTTGCATAATTGCTGGAGAGGTGTGTGTGCGCCCTTAAATCAAATGTTAAGAATAAGTCTTGTAAAACATCACAACTGTCACATACCAACTTTAACTATACATGTTGTACAATTATGCTTCACTATGCTTTTTACAGAGGATATTCTGAGCCTGACATACTAAAAACCCCATGTGCTCTATTACATTTCATAACCCAAACATTTGTGCATTGTCAGTGGTTACGTACACGTGATGCCTTTCTCCAGGCATTCATAGAAGGCCGAGGCACAGATCTGCAGTAAGAGGGGAGCTGGGAACCTATGGAAAGCTTTGACCTCTCTCAGTCTGGTCAGAATGATGTCAACATCCTCTCCCGAACGCTCCGAAGGCCTGTGTTGAAGAATAAACACCATTAGATCTAACCTAGGTTTCAAATAACCAAAGAACATTTTTTGTGATTTGGCCTATTAACTGCAAAACTATTTTGAATAAAACGTTTAACTGCATGACGTCACTTGTTAACTGTGATGGATTATCCTTCTCCCCATAGCTGCATGTGGAGAGTAAGAAATCAATCAAAAGCCTACAGTATAATGCTTTAGAAAAGCAGTTAACAGTAATGTTGAATAATTGAAATCAGCAGTTAATGGACTGAAACATAAAAAATTGGTTTGTATTGTCCTTTAAAATAAAAGGCAGCTCTATTGTTTTAGTGTTATCTCCTTATTTGTGTATGTGTGTGTGTGTTTCATTGTTTGGCCTGGTGTCTTAGTGATAAGAGTAGAGAGCTGCAGGCGTTACTTCTCCGGGCACGGACCCCCCACAGGGTGTTGATGTAAGATCTCATTGGTACTGCTGCTATTTCTAATACGCTTAAATCTGAACACACACACACACACACACACACACACACACACACACACACACACACACACACACACACACACACACACACACACACACACACACACACACACACACACACACACACACACACACACACACACACACACACACACACACACACACACACACACACACACACTGGACGTCTACACGGACACCAGAGCCCACAGAAGGTTGATCTGAGAGCTTAAACATTCTGCTCTGTGATGTGGTGGAAAGAAAACACAGCACCCAAAACGGTTCATAGTGACACACTCTGCAGTCAGCCCCATTCATTCACATGTTTTTATTTTACAAGCAACTCATCCGTGTGCGTTTCTGTGTGTGTGTGTGTGTGTGTGTGTGTGTGTGTGTGTGTGTGTGTGTGTGTGTGTGTGTGTGTGTGTGTGTGTGTGTGTGTGTGCATACAGAATAGCTAATGCTTGTAGGCTTATTCTTTCAGTCAAGAGGCTGTCTATCCCCTTTCTTACTTCAGCTGCTTCCTCTTTTATTGCTCCCAGCTTTCTCTTCTTTGTCTGCCGCCACTAAACATATCACTAATCTCAAATTTTGCTCTTCTCCTCTCTCAAGACATGCCAGTTTTTCTCTGGAACATAGTAGGCAAGACGGAAAAGAACAAATGACCCTCTTTCATCTTAAAGCAACCCATTTTCTCCTCTCCATTACTGGCACATCCTGGTTTCCCTCTATCCATTAAGCCACACCACTAACGGCACTACCATCTTCCCATTATTACCCCCTTATTTCTGCTTTAAAAGCTCACAGGCAGCTCCTCTTTCACCCACATGCACATACACAGATAAACACATATATTTGTGTTCCTGAGCAGTAGCCTGGCCGGTGCTCCCAGATAAACACAGACTGAGCCTGAAGGGCTTCACTGCACAACACAACATCTGCCAGGGGCTCAAAGCCATTACAGACAGGGCCTATTCTTTCTATCCTTTTTTTCTGACTCATCCTCCTACTGCATGCGTCCTCTGTATTGCGATAGAGCGTCATATCGCAGTGTAGGCTGGGGGTTAATGGCTTAGACAGGTGGACTCCCACACACTCCGATAGGGAGAGACAGGGAGGTTAACTCTGTGGGGGTGAATGGGTGATACCAGCATCACCCTTCACCCATCCGTCTGCAGTAAACTGTTAAGCTACATCAGTTTTAATCCCCAGGTTGAATCCTGGTCTTTTTCTCTTTGTCGTTGTCCTGTTTGCTCGCTCCCTGCCTGTCCAGAGGAATCTTCCTCCCTCGTGGGTGTGAGACGGATGTGACCTGAGAGCTTTTCACCTTCCCTCACTCTCCCCCAGCCCTCTTGTCTCTTTTCCTTGACTTCTCCCTTCCTCAGCCTCAGTTCATGTCAGCAGGGATCTCAGCTTTCGACCACAACTAATGGTTGCACGCACATATGCACACGTAGGTTTTACAAATCGACCGGCACACTGAATAGGAAACGGATAGGGACCAGAAGGTTCTGCAGAATGTTTTAGAAAACATCATTCTGTTTCCAGACAAATAAATCATAGGATGATTTGTGGCAGCCAACCAAAATGTCAGACCGCCAACACATTTCCAGAGGTAGCAGATTAACACGTTACTGTACCAGAGATGCCCTTGAATTGTATCTAAGCAGGCCCCCTCGACACCCATTCTATCACAAACTGAGATTCTGTTAAAAACACTGAATATTAAGCAGCATAAGCACAGTTCCATTAACAATTTATTATCAAAAGATTACTCATCATAATAATGCTCCAGCCTTGTCATCTTTTTTAATCAACCTCAATAATTTAGGTATGAGACAAGAGGTTTAACTTAGAAGACTTCTATTCACTTGGAAATTGCTTTTGTCTTGGACTTTTTGTTTTTCATTTCATCTGAATGTGTGCATACTGGACAATGCTCCCATTTTTCTTTCAGCAGAGGGACATTAAACCCCAGCTGTCATCTGTGTGTTGACTGGACCATGCCTGAGGCAAAACAAATCTAATCTTATGTCATATAATTCACACTCACTGCAATAAATGTCTGTGGACATATATATATAAAGACACTCGTATCTTAACCTCTGTCTTCCTTTTGGCTTCTCCCTCTCCTCGCCTCTTAGTCTTCACATCAACAGTTACTGTTGATGACACATGCACACTAATACACACTCAAGGATGGATATTGATTGAATGAGGTGGTGCATAGCTGAGGAGCACTGAGTGCTCTTCAATGAGATCTTGTCCTGTTTAATCTTACGACCCTGACTGCCCCTCACTCATACCCACCTCCTGCATTTAGCTGAAGATATAGAGTACTGTAGTGTGATTGGTGGATTTTTATGTTTCACTTAAAAAAATTACAAAATGATGTACATTGCGCATACAGGTGAGGATGAAAAGACAAGATGGTAGCTTCAGGTTGCCTATAGTAACGTGGGGATGTGTCATAGTGAGGTGTGTACAGTATGTGTGGGTGTGAGCTGTAGGGTTCATGTTTTATTTATCATTGTTTGTTTAAGATGTGGGGTGCATCATCTCCAGTAATTAGTGTATAGCTGCCCTTTCTTTGTCTTTATTTATTCAAGCCCTCTCCCTTGGATATTATGATTTCTGCACAGCATGGTACCTTTAATGTTAAGTGGGCATATATAGAATGGACTCAGATTTTCTACAGCTTCTACATTGTGAAGAACACATTATTTAGTAAATTGGCTGTTCAGTTATTCTAACCTGTCCATTCAGATCAGAGAAAAATAGTGGCTGGCATGCAGCATTGTAGCAAAATCTGAGATAAAAGAATACATAGACCTGCCTCTTAACCGTTCTTTAATACATTCACCACCGGTAGTATTTTAAAAATGCATGGCTATATGATTTAAGCAAACAGACATAAACCATGTGCGTCTAATCTTCCACTGGCCATAGTGCAGAGACATCCCAGTGTACCTCGAAGCCACCAACGCCTTTTTGACCGTGCAGATACAAGAAGAGGGATTATATTGTTATGCACTGCAGCACTGAAAGAGGAGTATATTCACTGAAAATGACAGTAACCTATTGTGGGCTAAAAACAAGGCGTATCATACCATTAATGCACACTCACACACTGCACACGCAGCGATCACCGGTTGCCATTGATCACGTTGACGCGGATGAATGAATTAAAAACACAACCATCGCTGTGTGGGGATGCACGCCGTGGAAGTGTCTCGTGGATGTGTGTCCACTAACCTTTTATCCAGACAGCCGATCCACTCCGCCGTCGGAGACGAGTTGGGGGACGTGTGCACCGCGACCATCTTCCCCGGTCGTGTGTCGGTGAGCGCTGTGATGCTACCGGAGGATGTTTCCCGGTTGTCGGTGGTCGTTGGCTGCGCCCCCTACCCGCCCCTCTGCCTCGAGCTGCCTCACAAAACTACTGGCTGCCGCTGCTGCTGCTGCCTTCATCATGGCAGTCTGCCCTTATAGGCGTTTTAAAGGGTCATCTGCAGGACTGACTGACAATAACATCACTGCAGTGCAATGCATGGCAACTTAAAAATTAAAAAATAAAGATAGAATATATGTCAGTTGGAATAGGGCAACTGTGCAACGATTGTAATAAGCTTACTATAGGACATGTAATGCTTAGAAGTTAATTGTAGGCCTACTATTAATACAGTTAGTAATCACATTTGAGGTAGCCAAACTATAATATTTAATCAAATTAAGGGATTTAACAGTGGTGCACACTAGGGTGGGGAGTGCAGGGCAAGGCATCACAAGTGCCCCCTGTCATTTAGGTCGGCTCACTCATCACCTCTCTGGTCAGTTTGTGCTGTAAATTCAGCTTAAACATCCAACAGATCAGCAAACTACAAGTGAGACAGAACATTGGAATGCAATTATAAACAGATATTTTCCGACAGAAAGTGATATTTCAACAGCGAATTTTTTAAGCAACTTGTTTGACAAATGTTCTGTTTGATGCAAATTGCAGATAAATCGGCAGTCCCATAGATCTCCTGTATGCTCATGCCATTTGTATGGCTTTTGAATCGACAGGTAAAACGTGTAAAAATCAACAGACATCGAAATGATCTCACCTTCCAAATCACTCTTCCTCACAGGATAAAATGATCGATTGTGAAGTCCAACTCCCAGTGTTGTAGCCGATATAAAACTAAAGCCTGCCAGGTCTGGCTATAAACCGGGCTAATATTGTGTGAAAACAGCATTGCACAACTCTTGGGATTCTTGAAAATGCTGTGTATTGTAAACAATGTTGCATACAAAATATTCCCCACAGTAAAAACCCAAGCAGTAAAATGCATCGCAAGATAATCTCTTTCCCTATTTAGTTTCAATAGGATGAGTCACCTTCAGAGGAATTGTGGGGTAGCAGGGAGCACAGATTTGGATGCAACAAGAGGGAGAGGAAGAGGTATAATAAATATAGAAATGTGTACTTTATGCAAATAAGGGAGAAATGGGTCAGGAAATATCAAAGTGATCTACCAAAAGCTGACAGAAGAATAAGTGGCAGACTGTGGTTACAAAATGTTGACTACTGAAGAATGACTCATCAAATTGGCTTTCAATTCCACACTGTCTGAGGAACTGATGAGCCCCTAATTTACGCGATGCTTTGTAACAATCTCATATCGGCCCAAATAATGAATGCTATTCCAGACATATGAAAAATAAAGATACAATCAAATGTCAGGATAACGTGGGTCCTATCATAATATACATACACAAATTATCCAGAATCTGACAATATAAAGAGGAGGAGCCTAATCAGAAATAAGTCATCCATATAGGGAAACTAGCATAAACAAGCTCCTTATGAATAAAAAAACACTGTATTTACAGATTGTTATGGGCCTAAATTAAGATCAGTGCAAGATGCAGCTGCTGTGTCCTTGAAGGATGCCTCATGTGAAATGGTGTACGAACAATAACAAAGCAGTGTTAGTTTCACTTGTTTGGATTCAACCCAAGTGATACGAAAGAGAGATGCAGCCTGTCGCCAGGATGAGTGCAACCACCGCAGTAAAGGGAGAGAGAGAGGGAACGGGGGATGAGGGTGAGCAGGGAGATTTTAAGCATCCAGCGTTACCTAAAACCATTACTTATGTTCCATGCATTCTCTAGCTGAAAATAAGGGGTTACAGAGAGGCGGGAGAACAGAAGATTCAAAAATAAATTCAGGGATCTGCATTTAGTGGCTGCTCTGAAGGGAATGGGAGGTCAGATACAATGAGGAGGACAAGGACTGTTTTTAACGTAAGAAAATAGTAAAGTAAGGAAGCAGAAGAGTTACTGATGTGTCTCAAACTCCTCTGACTTAAACCGCTAACATTTGTAAAGACATGTGTTGTACTGCATCAGGTGAATTCAGTGTGCAAATGTGTGCACCTGTTGCAACTGTGTGTATGTGTTTGTGTGTATGTGTTTGTGTGCGTGTGTGCGTGTGCGTATGCATGTGTTTACGGTTGCCTTACTGCATCTGTTTGAAATGGCACTTTAGCATGCATGACTGTAATACTGGAGGGTGATTGAGCAAGTTTTTACCATGATGTTGAAATGCAGTGTGCATGCATTAGTGTGTTTCCGAGCCAGCTGTCTAAGAATTCTATTTTTAAAATATGCTTGGTCAAAATTTTTGAGAAAAGTCAAGCTTAATTACTATAGCATGACAACAATTGAAGTGTACCTATTGATATTCAAAATGTGTCTTGCAGAATCCATCCACTGATCCAATCCATTTAAATGTTTTTCATTAGGGGTTTGACTGGGTTCCAAAATCACAGCACATTTTCTACCCAAGCTGTTATCTAATGCAGTAAATGCAAAATAAATGTGCATGGGCATCTGAGGATTCGGAAGGATGTAAATAATAAATCCTGAAGCCCCTCACAGTTTGACAAAGATCAGTTATAATGGGTTTGACCATGGAGAGAATTTAATCAATAACTTGGTCATTGTTAGTGCAAAACATATTAATCCACCAAGAATCGCATCATTAATGATGTTGTTTATAAATGTGCAGTTCTCTCATTTAGACACAAAGTGGCAGTAGTATTGTTTATGGGTTCATAAATGCACCACCACAATGCAACGATTGAGCTATAAAAAAGTGCAGTTTAAGGGCTATGCCACACTGATAAACTGCACCGTACAAAAGGGTGCAGAGCTGCAGAACTGCAACATAGTGCTTTGCCCATTTAAAATGCTGACTTGTGTGTTCATCCCAGAGCAAAAAGTGTGTTATTGAGTTGAGTTGAGTTGTGTGTGTGTTTGTGTGTGTGCACACGTGTCTGCATTTAAATGCTCAGAGGATGGAGTGAAATTCCCCTATGAAGCTGGGAAACTCTAAATATGGTTGACTGAACAGATAACCATATGGGGCATGACTGTCTGCCAAATCCAGGCTACATGACACACACGCACACATACAAACGTGTGCACACACACAGCTAATATCATCAGCTGTCAGACAGTATACAAGTCTAAAGAATGCAACTGTCCTCTCCACTTAATTTGACTCTTTAAATTAACAGTGTTGACGTAGGAGCAGTTAATTAAAGTAGGACTGAAATTACAATTTGTATTACAGCCACACAGATGATGGATTTTTGATACAGATATTAAGATTTGTATGTACATAAATAGGGGTCATAAACATTTTACAAGGGTCACTTGAATGAAAAAAATCATATGAAAAAGTTGTTTAATGTACCCAGTTTGAAATATAAGTGTAAAATAAATGTATTCATTTCAGGCAACATGTAAAATAAATAATTAAAAACATTTGTTTCTTGTTATCTATTATCAAACACCTGATACCAATGTGTCTGTGAGGTTCTAATAGAATTGAGATTGACAGCAAAACGTGCTTGTTTGTAATTAATTTGCATTTGCAGTAATTGAAAGGTAAAAGGAAGTTAACTCTTGCACACCCTAGTCATTCCTTTACCTGCACAATCATCATCATCATCCAGCTCAACAATATATATGACTCTCCACAAACAGAAAGGCAGTCGTGGCATTCCTGCCATGCTCACTTTTGAAAAGAAACCCTATGTGAGCCATAGGAGGAAAGAACACCAACTTGTGAAAAAGTCAAGGTGACCTGCTGCTGGTGAGGGAAATGGGATTTGAGGATTATGTCAGCACACACAGATCCCTGTATTTCTCATTTTACCCGCCATTGATTATAAATACCACTGCTGAGTTAAAAAGAGGGCATTTGCTATTATTCCTCAGAAGCTTGCAAACACCATAATTTACTCACGTATACCACTCAATTCATATGATTGCCACCCTCTTTCACATTTCCACTGCTGCTACCAATCCAGGTTACATTTCTGCCTCCAGTCTTTGTCTCTGCCTCACTCACTTTCGTGCAGCCTATAACTCTGTACATTTACTCTGCCACCCACCCTGACATCACTCCCTCATTTTCAATCTTTACTTCATTTCACTCCCCTCCCTTCCCCTCCCTCCTTTGGTTAGCCTCATTCAGAAGAAGGCTTTTGTGATTGGCCAGTATTTATATCAACTAGGTCCCAGTGCAACCTGGGACAAATGGTCTCCAGTCAGATCCAGGTCACACTGAGCAGAACCACTCTTTTGGGTCCGCACGGTTCAGTCCAGTCCAGTCCATCTGCCACACAAGCCAGATTCACAGCCAGACATAGGTACTGCACCGACCCTCCCACTGGCATCACACACACACAGGTAGGAAGTCTCTCTCTCTCACACACACACACACACACACACACACACACACACACACACACAACACACACACACACACACACACACACACACACACACACACACACACACACACACACACACACACACCAGCAGGTGCTGCATCACTGCTCTCGTTTGACTCACAGACAACCACACACAGGTAGACAGTGTGAGATCTGGCTGACTTTGCATCATGCACACAGGTGAATTTTCACACAAAGCTTACATCTGAGCCAAGGAGAACCTCTGTCAGTGTGGTAACGGTTGACACAGCAGATGGCAATGCTTGCAGGGATGCTGAAAGACAGGTACAGTAAAGGTAGGTGCAACCTGCATGTTTGATAGAAGTGTGGTATACAACTACAGTAGATAATATGCAAAGTTTATGATGCAAAATGATACTGGATATAATGGAGACACACAGTAAAATGGCAATAACAGCAGTATTTGTTATGATAGAAGGCATCACAGACATCATATTATCTTTCATTCTTAAACTTCTAAAAATAGTCATTTAACATAATGTAACAATAATTGGAGTTGCCTAAACTGTGACTAAAATGTGCAGACTTCCTGCTGTAGTTAAATGAATGTCAGGGCACAAATATATTTGAACCCTCCGAAATGTAGGCTAAATTGCCCTTATGCTGGTACACCGTCAGTGTTGCACAGTTACTGGAGTAGTTTACACAGGATTACCGGAGGATAATCCATTTACAGTATTTAGAGACATGAGTCGCCATCTGTCTGTATTTATCACAGCGAGGGAGCCGCCAGCACCGGCTGTCTGCAAACAAACATTTCTAGGCTACGATAAGGAGGATAGAGGATAGTATAAGAAAACGCTTCGCAGCTACCTTAAATGCTAATTATTCAGGTTATTTTGTCCGGTTGTTGTCATTCTGGGCGACCCAACGTCTGTCACGACCTTTAAACTGCGCGCGCACTACAGCCAGGTGCGTAAAATTTGATGCCTTTAAATGCTGTCGTAAACTTCTGCTTCTTTCGTAGCGTGTGGCCGATTTATACATATGTAGCATCGATGTAAATCGAACAAAACATTGTGGCTTTGTATCATCGTGTACTGAGGGATTACAGTGAAGAGAAAGGTAAAACCCACCAGTCTTCAAATTGAGGTTAAGTAACGCTAATTAACTTAACTCAAGTTCAGTAAACAAAACTGAAAGGGACAAATACCAGTCTCTGTTCCTTATGTGACGCATAATGGCAAGATATTAAGAAAGCTAATTCAAAACGACTGATGTAAAATGTGGCTTTCTTCCCAGAGATGTTTACAACATACCTGTGTAGCCTTCTGTTACCCTTAATGTTCCGAACGCACGCGAAAGCAGCGGAATCCAATTTCTGCTACAAACTGTTCTGCTTGCAACGTGTTTGTTTACTCTGATCAGAATCGTTAAACTTCCCGTTTCGCAGTGAGTACAAGTAGCCTACTGAGCCTGGACATTGGTCATTTTAGTAGCAATGATAACTGCAAATCATCACCAGTAACCGCCACTTCATAGTTTGTCTTGGCAGTATTTGTTTGGTTGTGCCAGTTAAACCCGGATTAGTGTGTTAATGTGTGGTTTATTTTTTTGTTTAATTATCTTAATTTAATTGTCATCCTTTGCATCATGAGATAATGCTTACAATGTCTTCCCAACAAACACATATATAAATACTTTCTCATTCCATTCTTCCAGGACACTCTTGCTGAGTGGTGGTGAATTTATATGGGAAGACTACCTGATCACAATGACGTTTCAAGACACTGCCTTCGTCACCTGCTGTTATCAAACAAATGCAGTTTAACCTCTTAAAACTCAATATCCCTGCATTTCCTGCTTAATTGCTAGAATTCCCAGCAATTACTCAAACATAATCTGACTGCTCAACACATCATCAGGTGCTCTCATTAGTTTTGAGAAGCTCCTCCACCTTCCCTGATGATGCGGACAGACAGCAAAGGCCGAAGCGCCTCCCCGCACCGGATAACCTATAAGTCTGACTTCCACGCCATCAAATGTTCATTCGACTCTGCGACCAGTCTACGACCTGGGCCCAAAGCTACCGCTGCCCAGCTCTCTGCTGTGCACCCAGCCAGGCTGCCTTCCAGCCTGTCAGATCACATAATGTCCAGCAGTAGGCCTACAGGCAGCAGAGGGCGAGTCCACAGCACCAGGGGGACAAAGATCAGAGACAACATCTTCCTGCAAATGGACAACCAGCAGCTAAATCAAGATGTTCCTGCGCAGAGTTCTGGCTCAACACCCCTTCTTTCTCCCAATAACTCCACCCCACTGCTTCAAACTTCACCTTTCTCTACATCCAGACTTTCAATTATCAGTTCCTCGTCTGCTTTGAACTACACGGCCAACCTTTCTATTCCAGAATCTTCTCTGCAGGATAAATCACCCAGATCAGAGGAGATTGCTGATATTGACAGAGCTGCTCTGGCCCAGAAATTCTCTGTTACCCGGAGGTTGTTTGAAACCAAGAGGATGGAGGATGGAGGTGACGGAGGGCTGGCTTCAAAATGTGTTGCTGGCAGAGGAAGCAAGGGAATGGCAGATGAAGAAGGGATAGGAAAAGTTAACCAGGAGGAAAGAGAGGAAGACAAAAATGGGGAAAGGAGTCAGGCAGAGGAGGATAGCTTTGATAAAGACAAATCAATAAACCTACCCATCATAAATAATTTTCTGGAGAACCCTCCTGCACAGGCCTCGCTTACAGAGCACCCTAAATCCCCAGCGTCGTTCGGCCCTAGTGAATCATCCAACACATCTCCCTCCTGTCTTCACAAACATGGTCAAACCACAGGATCACAAATGGAGGAAGAAAGAACAGCAAGCACAACCCTTGACCCCTGCTTGACCCCTGAGGATTCAGTGAGAGCAGAACTAGTGGACGTAAAGAACGGGTCATCTGAAAGCGATGACAATGAAGAAGAGAAGGAGGGGGGAAATGTCAAAGACAGGCTTATGGAGGAGTCGGGAAAGGACATGTACAAAGTTGCAGGGGAACGTGTTCAGGAGCTGGTTGATGATGTTTTTGAAGAGCCCAGCATGTCATGTAAAATAGAGACTAAGCATGACAGGAAAGGTGGAAGAGACAAGTATGAGCAGGTGAATGAAGAAATGGAGGGTAAAGGGGAGGGGCAGAACGGAGAGTTTATTGCACTGACTGAGAAGGCAACAGAAACAAGGGACAACGTAGAGAAAAAGACTGTTGCCGGAGTGGAAGAAAATGCTGGAATGACAGAAAGAGACATGATGCAAGAGGAGGGTAATGACAAAGAAACTGAGAAATGCAGTGTGGTGAACAAGAAAGGTGGAGAAGAGGAATATAAACCAAGCCATGGAGAGGTCAAATCTGAAGAAGTAGAAGAGGGAACAACTTCCAAGCTGCAAGAGGAGGTCAAGCATGTGGAGGAGAGAGAGCGTACTGATGGAAAAGAGGATATAGGAGGAGGAAAAGAGGACCAGACAGGATCTGAAGTTACTTCTTGGATTGAAAACGAGGCTTTTGTCCATGAGCAGCCATCTCTGTCTAATCCAGAGACTTCTATACATGGAAATCTGCATTTATTGCAATATGAGGAAATTCCTGGTTTGCCTGAACTGGACAATCAGGAGGAAGACGAGGAGGAGGAAGGGAAAGCAGAAGTGGCAAAGAGAAAGGTCAGGTTCACCTCCGCACCAATCAAGGTAAGACACATCTTTAAACTAAAATCACACGTGTTGGCTTTTGTTATGTACTTAGTTGACAGCTGCAGGGTCCCTTGGCTCTTAAGTCATGCTTTTACTGAAGCCTTTTATAGTAGATTTGTGTGACTGTCAGTTCCAGCTGGGTTTTGAATCCACATAAGAGAAGTGTTAGCCCAAAGCCATGTTTCTAATCCATTAGAGGCGGAGGAAAGGCAAGATCCCACATGCTTCCCCTCACTCTGTCAGCACCCAGCTCAGAGTAGCCTCAATATGTAAAAGCACAGAATGGCATGCATGTGGCTTAGCTCATTACAAGATATTGCAGTTTTATCTATTGGTATACAAGTTGAGTGTGTACATTTTTATTTTGTGGTGAAATCTTCTTATTACGCTTGCATAGTATAATCTTTTTCTGCACTTCCTGGTTCTCACCCTCACACTCTGACAGATTGGCCAACATAAACAGCTTCTTGTTGTGTCGATAGCTGCAGATGGTTCTCCTCTGTGGTGAACACATTAATAAGCGACCAATGCATACAGGAGTATTTTCAGCAAGCATACGTTTGACATCAGTGTTGACATAAGCCAAGGCTGTCACAGTAAACTAATAGATAGATTTTTTTAATTTAATTTATTTTCTGAAATGTTATGGTTAGATTTGCAGATTTGGCATAACCCATTCTTAATTTAGTCTGAAATGTTACGTTTACACATTCTAAGGAGTTGTTATCTTTAACTTTTTTGTGTGAATTTTTGCGAATTCTTCAGGCGCCAAAAGTGTATTGAGACATTTTTATTTTCATTTTAAACTAGGCTGAGAGAAGAAAATAGCCCAAAGTGCAAGAACATTTTAGATTTTTCCCGTCGTGTCTCTCCCTAAACAGTATATTTTATGCTGTTTTCAAGGTGTACAACACTTATTCTAACGCGGAGTATGACAGACACAATGAGGACATTGACCCGGTGTCTGCATCGGCTGAGTTTGAGTTGGAGAAGAGAGTGGAGAGAATGGATGTCTTCGCTGTGGAGATAGAGAAGGGTGAGAAGCTGCTCTTTTCGCGCTGTCTGTCTACTTTTTGCTTATATTTGCTTTTTGGTGTCCATATGTGTGTTCAAGTCCACATCAGTTATGATGTATTATTTCTGGGATTTGGACGTCCAGTGGCATATTTCTGAGAGATCTTTTATGCATAGAGAATCAATTGTTTTAGTTAAACAAGGCAGATTGATAATAGGTCAAAACAAGCCCTCCGCTCTTATTTCAAGTACTATGTTTCTCCTGAGGATGCTTTTATGCTAGTGTTCCCCTGACTAATGTTGTTATTAAAGGTTACATTTCTCAAATCTTTTCCCTCTAGGAAACGAGGGTCTGGGCATCAGTATAATAGGAATGGGTGTAGGAGCCGACCAGGGACTGGAAAAACTGGGTATCTTTGTGAAGACCGTCACTGAAGGAGGAGCAACACAGAGGGATGAGAGGTACATTTCATCAACACCAGACTCTTATTTACTGGGAATTTAGTGTGTTTCTAATAACATGATATTTTCTTTAACTCTGTTAGGATTCAGGTGAATGACCAGATAGTGGAGGTGGATGGGGTGAGTTTGGTTGGAGTCACCCAGCTGTTTGCTGCCACAATCCTCAAGAATACGTCCGGCGTTGTCAAGTAAGTTTTTGTGTACATTTTGAAAAAGTGTCAGCAAATTGGAATGACGGGCGAATGGTGTGTTGCTTGGGAATGTGGAATGACATTACGTTGGTAACGGATGGTCCATTGTACCTTATGTTGAATTAGGCAAGAAGGCATTAAAGCACGTATCCTTGTATCTTAAAAAAAACCCTCATGTGTTAGTATCTTTCCCAGTATTTGTAAACATGCTGCTGCTAATTTGGGAGTGACGCAGTGTGAGGTCTTTGGAGGCTATTACAATGCCTGGTTCTAAAAACAATCTGATCAGTGACAGTCAGACTTCTAGATGTTATTTACATAATTGGAGTTATTTAAAGATGAAACGGTAGTTGCAAGATAAAAATATGTTTTTCTTCCCTTAGATGTTGTTTTTAAAAAAGCATGTTTTTGGCCTGACAACAACACATGATATACACTTGGACACCTGACATTACAGTCTATCACTGTTTTAAATTGCCTATCAATCTTTTAGATACAAACAAAAAACTCTCCATTGGCACTTTCAAGACTCTTTCTAAACGAAAGGGATGATTCAAGCAATGCTCGGCTTTTAATGCCACATTAACATCTCCTTTTTTTGTCCTCTAAAATGGAGGTTACAAAAAAGTGAATGTGAACACCACAACACTTTTTGATATCTTAGTGACTCTCAATGCAAGACATACTTCAACATCAGAATGGGTATTTTTTCCAAAGGTCCTGTAGTCATTTCACAGAAGGAAAATGTATGAATTAAATGGTGTTTTGCATACTTTCACACTATCATAACGCTCTGTGCCGTCGTTAGAGGTATTGGCAACACCTGTGCTCCTCTGGTTGGGTTGATTGCTCATAGCTTAGACTGATTTCGCTGCTCGGCTCCAGGTTTCTGATTGGCCGAGAGAAGGAGGGTGTGGAGAGCGAGGTGGCACGACTGATCAACGAAAGCCTGGAAATGGATAAAACACCCAGAAAGGTTTGTTTTACTATAAATAAAAAAAACCTGCTGCTGTTTCGATCGTGTTCACAATACTTTGTGGTGTAATTGTAGTGTTTTTTTGTTTGTATGTTTGAAGAGTGAAAGATCAAGTGGGGATGAGGAATATGATCGTAGCATGTCAGAGAAGTCAGTGGAAGAGGAAGAGGAAGAGGAATATGAAGAGGCGGACATGTCTGTTCTTTCCAATCTGGACCACTACCAGCTTTGTTTCAAATACCTGCAGGTACTTTACATTCAACATGGATTTATTAATCTGAAACTATGCCTTGTTCTTCTTTTCATCCATTAAGATGCTCAGTACTTTGATTCAAATTATGTTTTACTTTTAAAATGTGACAAATTGTTAAACATACACTGTTTTCCTTTTTAATGTGCCATATTTACGAATACAAATATCATACCAAATAATTGAGAACTTCCATAAACCAGGTATGTTAGGAAAGTGTACACCAAATCCTATTTTGGATGTCAGTCAATGATAAATTAAATAGGATTTCTAAAAGAAGAATCTCTCAAAACAAATACTGACACTTAGGAGTATAAAAAGGTAATTGTTTTTCCTTTTTTACAAACATATTAATGTTATCAAATGAATCTTCCACCTTTTCTTGTCTCTTTCAGCTTCAGTCAAATCTACAAAGCAAAGCGTCCCAACTTCATCGCGCTAGAGAAAAGGTAGGTCAGCTGACATCAACTGATATCTCTCTCAAACACAATCCAATAGCTGAACTCACTTTACTATGCTACCTTTTGCATCCACTTTTAGAACAGTCTGACCCATTTAAGTGTGAGATGGCTCGGTTGTGGAGTTACTAGGACACGGGCCGCGTTCCAACACTTCTCTATGATGGCCCGCTTTTTCTGCCTTTGCCTTGAAGTAATCACTGCTGTGACATAATTGGGTTGGCGACAGCATTTCTGAAGGAAAATCTGGCTTTGTTCTACCCAACTGTTTTAGAACAGTTGGTACTTCGTTTGTTGTGTCAAAACTTGTGAAGTAAGAGGATTTAAAAAGTGTACAGTTTCTTTAAATCTAAGAATAGTTTTTGGCATGTGTGACGTTTGAAACAAAAGGGCCTTTTTTGGAAGCCCTTTCTTTTCCCTTGTGCATAAGAAATGTATCGCAGCCTTCCACAAAAACACACAAATTACTTTTCCTTTTATTTTTGCCAAGTTAAAGGAATGGGAGGAGCAGCAGGCCCATTGGCAGGACCAGAGAGACGAACTGGAGCAAAGAGTGCAGGATGGAGAGGACAAAGCCGACAAACTAGAGAAGTACAATGCTATTTTCTATAGCATATCAAAGAATGTCATTTTGCCACTGTCTATGATAGAGGACTAATAAAAAAAAAAACAGCTTCAAGTTCAAGTGGGAATCTAATGCCTGCACAAAGATAATGATGTAAAGAATCATTATGAAGACAATGATGCTTAATAAGCCCCCTTACTCTATTTATCAGGTACTGGCAGGAGGCCCAAACCCTTTGCAGGGTTGTGAGCCAGCGACTGGCTGATGCCCAGAACCAATCAGAAAGCTTGGAGATCAAATACAGCAAGGCCAAGAGACTGGTCCGAGAATACCAGAACAGGTATTCAATTAATCCAGTTTGTCTTTACCAACATTTGAAATAATGTTACCAGGAGTGTATGCTAGTAAAAGTGTGGTTTTCAAATGAGTTTCAGAGAAGAGGAGAGGGAGGGCAGAGAAGCAGATTTAAGAAGAGAAATGGCGGAGAAAGACAAGCTGCACAGAGAGGCAGTTGAAAGACTGCAAATCCAGGTGAGAGGAGACTTCTCAGTCCTGTATGGATCTGCTTTAGTGAGCCTGCCATTTCCCTGTAGTCATTGTCTCTCACTGCTTATCTCAGATAGCACAGCTAGAGGGGAAAGAGCCTGGAGAAGAGAGGAAGAACCACTCTCTGGACACTTCAGTCACAGGTAAGCAGCTGAATTACAGTAAGTGTAAAGTGTGCAGGTTAATGTGGCTATATTTCTCTTTGACACTGTGTAGCTGCTGGCAAGTAAAAGTGAAAAACAAGTCTAGTGTTACGGTTTGATGTTTGAAACAATCTAATACTAGTGAGAAAATGAAACCTTATACATAAAAACGTGTTTTTTGACTGAGCAAAATTAATTGTGTGTGTCTCAGATCCAGACTGGTGCATTCTGGTTCCTGATACAGGACGTCTAGACTCCAGTGCTCACAAAGCCAGAGCCCAGCTGGCCCAGAAATCCAAGCGGCACCCGCCCTCTCGGGACAAACTCAGAAAGAGCTTTAGGAAGCGGGTAGGAGACAGGGTTGTAAAGTTCTGCTACACTAAATGTGCTTCTTTCTGGCTTTGAAACTCAAACACATCTCTTTGTTGCTTCTAGGAAGATGAGATTCAGAAACAACAGGAGAGTCTATCGCTGTCTGCTCCCTCGATGACCCAAAGGAGCAGCAGGAGTGACCTGTCCAGCACTTCGTCTTTCTCAGGCCTCAGCTCTCAACTTCCAAACAACTCAGTCTTCACCCCTCCCATCTACATCAATGACACCGGCACTACTTCACCCTGCAAATCCTCCGCTTCCAGAAAGTCCAAAAAGAAATTTCCTGACTTTAGGTGAAGGGTCTCTGACTGTTTCTTTGGTCTTAGATTTAGTTCATGATGCCATCAAATATTTATTAATATTCTCTGATGAAAAATTCATAATAGTTTAGACACAATACCAGCTCCCATTTAGTGATGACACTGACTCACTGCTTTGCTGTTGCTATACTTGCTCCTGAGACTTTTGATAGCTACAGTCTGTTTCTTTTTCAGTGGTCTTCGCAAATCTCTTAACAAAAGGAGAAGTGAAAAACGCGGCAAAGGGTCCATAACCAACAAGTATGAAATTGCATACACACAAAAAAATGTTTTATTCAATAGTAAGTTAGCTTTATTTGATGTGGTTAACAAAAAAAAGCCATTGGAAAAACAGACAATATGAACTAATCACTATAGACAGTATTTAAGCTATATCCCGTTCAATCACCTCTTTTGAATGTGCTCTTTTGGCAGGAAATGGCAAATAATGATTAATAAAGATCTGGCAATAAACTGTTTTAGCTGCACAAGAACCACAGTTGTATGTGGTCTTGTCATGTCCATCTTTAAATCCAATTGCATAAAGGAAGTTTAAAAAAAAAATGGGCGCCGTCACATTTTAACTGAAATATAACCCTTGTTCCCCGCCAGAGGGTCGTATGGTGACCTGGTGGATGAGCCCGATGGCATTTCTCCGTCAGGTTCCGTCACCTCCATGCCTTCCTGCCTGCCCTTCCCCTGGTTTGGAGAGCGAGGGAGAGAAAAAGAGGGGGAAGGTGAGAGAGGAAGGGAGAGACTGCGCTCTGTGTCCAGCAGCAGCTTACCCTACCTGACCACCAGGGGGAGGAGAGATCAGGTAAGAAAAGAGAGTTACAAAGTGTGAATTATCTTTCCCTGCATGCCTTCCTCCTCCTTTTTTCAGAACTTTTCAATCTGAAAATGGGTGTAGATATCTTTTTAAACAAACATGTGCATGGGTAAGCATGCCACCGATGTAAAACAGTCAGGCAGCCGAGGTGTCTTTCTCTTGTCTCCAGAGTATTGGCTCTCCAGTGGGCAGCTCCAGCATGGTGGGTCATGTCTCTGTTGTCTCCCTCTCTGGACAATCTCACACTTTCACCTTTTCCTCCACTGAGGTGAGTCTGTCCCTACCTTCCTTTTTTCTTTCTGTCTTACTTCTTACCCCTGGAGCAGTCTTCGTCCCATCATTTTGTCTGCTCAAGCATACACTTGCGTTTTTTAATTTCCTTTTTAATTTATCATTTATTACAAAAGTAAATTACGGAATCGGTGTCCTACACCACTCTCACAATCGTTTTACGCTCGGTGTCTGTAAGAGAGTTGCTTCTAAACGTATACTTCCGATTATGGACTATTGTGATGTTGTCTTCCAAAATGCACATAAATCAGATCTTATTAATAGCCTATAATAGACTATGCAGATTTGTTCTTGGTTGCCCTTTTCGTACACATCACTGCACAATGTATAACAGACTTAAATGGCCTTCATTAAATGTAAGAAGACGCATGCATTGGCTTCAACTTATATTTAAATGCATTTACTTTAACTCTCCCCCTTATTTAAAGCAGTATTTTGTACCTTACTCGTCAAATTATGAAGTTATTGATGAAACTGATCTATTTGACACTACTGTCTTATCAAATTGTAATGATTGTATTTATTACTTCATGAATTTTACTTAACAGACTGTACGTGGTTTGTCCTTGTTTGTCATGCTTTGCTTTGTTATTTTGTTCACGTATGAATGTAAGACGTTGCTTTTGTCGGGACCCCCTTGAAAACGAGATGGTGCATCTCAAGGGGTTTATCCTAATAAATAAATGTCTATATACTTCTCCCGTTCTCCTCACCCTGTCTGCTTATTCTCCCTGATGTCCTGTCAGACGTTGGACGATGACCCAAATCAAACCAATAACAACAACCAGTGGCAAAACCGCCCCATCTCGGAGTGGGACAGCCAGCAGGTGTGTCTGTGGTTGATCACTATGAACATGGAGGAGTACATGCCACAGTTTGCTGCCAGAGGAGTAGACGGGACACAGCTGATCAACATGGACACTGACAAACTCAAGGTGAGCATGATGACTGTGATTGAACATTTTCAATAGTCACGTTTTTAAACTTCAATACAACCTTGTTGAAACAACCACTTCTGCCAATTATGGGAAGACAACATATCCACATGCTGTTATCACTTTTCCTGTCATCTGAGATTACAAACTGGGCCATGTACCTTACTTACCTTACTTATTGGGATGATATCATGGTGTCTTTCATTGTTATTCACACAATTTCATATTTTTTATACATGCATTGAATGTTTGCCATATAAGATGTTTAATTTCTGCTAGATAACCAATTTCACTTTTCGCATCTGCCATCCTTCATATTAGTTTAAAATCTGAATTGAAGCCCCGAATGCAGCTCCCGGTCTATTTTCTATTAAATTAACATCATTGTAAAACCTTTATACCTATAAGTCAACAAACAGTATATAGTCATACTATATCTGAGATTTTATACAGTTTGCCATGCTCATGTATCACGTTTTGATGTATGCTAAGCTCGACTAGTAAGGACTTAAGTGACTTTTGTTGCCAGTTGTTACTATACCTAATATTGTAAAGTTTAATCATTAAATCTGTTTTTTTTAAAGGGTATTTTACATGAACCTGTCAAAAAATCCATGTATATTCTTTCCAAGTTTCCATGCCCTGGTTCTTTCTTTTCTGTCAGGCTCTTGGGGTGTGCAGTCAGAGTGACCGATCGGCCCTCAAGAGGAAGCTGAAGGAGATCAAGAAAAGAGAGGAAAAGGAAGTGAAGAAAGGAGAGAAGAAGCAGGAAAAGGAGAAGAACATAGTTTTGCATACAGAGGGAGAAGACAAAGAGCAGGTGATGGTGGAGAAGTGTGTGAAAGATTCCAGACTCGGTGTCAAAACGGTCAGAACTGAGTCACTCTTATAAAAGGAGAGACGGAGGTGATGTCGGAGATACACCACCAGCAGCAAGAGTGTGTGTTTGCAGCCCAGCAAGCACCAAAGATACACTTGAACCAATTTTATATTGAGTCAATAGAAACAGCTAGAACTACTCCGCACATCTTATATTGTTCACATCTTAAAGCTATCATTTAGGATACAGAACACTTCTTGTTTGAATTGATAGACATCATTGTTGGACCAGCACCAAAATTCACACCCACAACAGCAGTTATGTATCTCTTTGTGTGTGTCTTAAGTGTTTATTTTATCTTGTAAATTATCCTTATCATTTTCATATTTAACAATGTGCTGATTTAAGCACTCAGGTGTTTGCTGTAAATGCTTTTTTATGTATTAATAAATAACATTTTAAATAATCCTTTTTTTCTTAACTCAATGATTTGACACAAACACATTGACATGACAACATTTATTTATTCAAGAAACTCTTTTGTTCGCGTTCACACGCTTCCCATTTTACAGCCAGTGAATAGAAAATGAATTCAGCGGGGAAGTAGTACATTCAAAACGAGTCCTGGAAAACTCTATGTACAACCCAAGGCATTAATGATCAACAGTTTAGGAAGATGCACTGTAGAAATTATTATTTTTAAATGGTGAAAAACACAGATTTGTTGAAATTGGCTGTGTTTGTTCAAATGACTCTTTGGCCTGTAGGGCACGTAACATTAAGTACTCCTCACCAAGAATAAATAGAAAACAATTCTGCTAACCATTTAATAAAAAAAGCTCCCTCTGTCCAGCCCCCCCACCCCCAAAAGTCAACACTGTGAATGTACAAAGTAAAAGTAAATGTACAAAACAAAGCTCTGACGGACAGCAGTTGTGCAGGAAGATCTCCCCCAATGCAACTCTCCTTCCAGTGATTTATACAGACTGTCCGAGAGCAATTCAACCCCTGAGGCAGAAGCTTGATCAAGAATTTAGTCTTACAAATGTTTTTGTCTCTTTTAACCAATTATTTACTGTGTTATTTACAATCCACGTTGTACAAAGACAAGGCGGGGGAAATTTGTGAAAATGCGAGTTCATCAGTATAAAAACAGGATATCTGTGTGGATCAGATCTCACTGTTGGGAAAAATGTTCTTTGTCGTGCCAGGTTGTCATCCAGGGCTTCTTTTCCACTTTTTCCCAGTTATCAGTCACAGGGTTTGGCGTTCTCTCCTCCCGTCTTATCCGAACAGCGTTGTAACTTGGAACCTTGTCTTCATATTTGGCACGCTTAAAAAATGCACACTGAAGAAAGGGAAAACGTAATCAATATTTTGTTCAGGGAAAACGGCTATTTAAAGGCATTTAGAGAAAGCAAAGAGGGTTGAAGAGACATTTATTGTCATGAGTCCGTTTGACGGGCAATAGCCAATATGCAGTGAAACCATTAAGAGTGTAGACAAACCATCAGCACTCCTTTTAAAGAAAGAAACAAGTTTGCCCCGGCTTTTAAATAAAGAGAGAAAGGCACCTTCAGACCAAATCACTGCAAGTGTGATGGAAACAAAAGAAAGTGCGAAGAGAGAAATCAAAGAGATGCAGATCAGCCCCGATGGTGTCAATCCTCAGTCTTTGCTTATCACCTCCCCTGGCCATGCAAGTAAACTGTAAAGACCCACACATGATCATGTGTGAAAATCTTAGCGGCATTAACGCTTTGCAGAAATAATGAGTCAGCTTTAATAACTGCATTCAGGGCACATTTCCTTTTTCCAGAAAGCAGCACTTTGGTAGAAAAATAGGAGCGAGAGAGAAAGTGTCCCTCATTCATGGCAGGCCGGGTAATGTTACCCTCTTCTCTTTTTTTTTATGCATGTGATGTCAGTTTCTCTTTCTCGCCTGGGTCCTCTTTATTCTTTTTGTCAAACACTCCACACTGAAGAAAGGAGAATTGTTATAAAACGTGTGTTATTGCTGTCACGGATATGTATAGATACAGTTGTTATTTAAAAGGTACTTTACAGACTCTTCCAAATGCATAAGGTGTGCGTTATGTGTTTTTATTAGCTGAGTCAGAGTGTGTCCTACCTTCCACAGAAGGAAAGCCAACAGGGCCAGCAGCAGCAGCCCGAACAGGATGGACAGCACGATGATCCACCACGGCACGCCTCCATACTGAGCTTCACGCCTCTCTGGGAACACCGTCAGTTTCAGCTGGGAACACGGGACAGAGGCACAACATCAGTTTTACAGTTTCGCTCATTTGTTTTGGCTCTATGTTCGAATGACAAAACAATATGTTGAGATCAATGAACAATACCGGAAACTCAGCATTTTTCAGCACTGTGTTCTTTGCTCTGCTATCGACATTCAGGGAGGCCGTAACAATCACTTCCACGAGATGGAGTGTGGAATATTCCTGTTCGAAGAAAAAGAAAAAGATCATGTTAAAGTGGGAGTAGGAAAAAAAAACATTAAAATACATACACTTTTATTCTGCAATAAGCCTTTAACCTTTAAATGTCATTCCGACAATATGGTATTGATAATGTTAAATTATGGAAATGAAGGCTATATTTTCACAAGGACATCTGTTGAAAACGTAAGACTGTATTGTTATATTATTACATTTGTAACTATTATTACAAGTTATAATATATTACGCTTCTGCCTGTTAGGATAGTGAGGCTGATTTTCAATACTAGGTTTAGTAAAAAGAGTAAATGTCTCCTGCAGTGTGTTTAATTACCTCTATGAAGGTGCTGTTCCAGAGGCGAGAGTTTAGAGTGAAGACTGCATTACTGTTCATGCCCCGCAGGGGGCACGTTATCCTTACACATGTTGCCCCTTTGCCACAAGACTGTCAAAAAGAAGGGAACACAGTTACCATGGGGATTCTGAACTACTGTTTGCCAATGTACATAACATCTAGTAGTATAACAAAGGGGTAGAACTTGGTTGTGTGGTGTTACCAGAGTTTTAGATTTCTTCCCGTCAAGTAAATGTGAGATAGTGCCCTCCTTAATTCCCAGAGTGTTTTCTGTTTCTCTTCTCTTCCTGGTTTTACTTGGCTCCTTAAAGCAGAGGAAAGAGGTACATTCAAATATCAAATACACTTTTCATATTTTGTTTGTACAAATATGAAAGCACATATCTCTACTGCTTTAAAAAGAGATGGCATCGGCTGAGGACCACCACGTCTTTTCATGATGTCTTTTTGCTGACCTTGCTAAGAGGGTTGATCTCTTCTTTAGGAGTGCAGTCTAGCCGGTCCACTCCGGTGGCGCTGATCTTCATCAGGTACAGCAGCCACTTCCCATCCTCTGTCTCTTTCGGCCAGTCGATGTCAAGGGTGGCAGTGCCAAAGTCTTTCAAGCTCTTCCCCAGATTGATTATCTGTAAACCAAGAAAGGATCAGTGCGTTCCTTCAGATCATATTTTGTATTTGCAGAATACTCAAGTCTTAGACATGTCAGAAGCAGTGTTAACATAAACATATTTTATTAAACATTTAAAACAATTATCATTAGAAATGTTGAATGGAATCAGAACATTTGGATAAAACTTGTTTAATTAGGCAAAAAAGCATTTATGCTCACTTAAGGTGGTATGTAGCCTACCTGTAGTAAATGGAATTTGGAAACACATTTGTTGAACAAGTTTGTATGTCAGGCATTTAATACCAGCTGTGTTAGAATCATAACATTAAGAGAGCTTTGTCTCCAGACAGGATGAAACATTTCCAGTACTAGCAGAGTTTATCCGCTCTGAACCATTTGATGTAAATAGGATGAATTTGCATTTCTTATTTTCGACATTTTAGAAGTTTGCTTAAAATGTGCTTTACAGTTGAAAGGAAACAGTGAGATCTAACAAAAATTAAGCCTGATCTATTAGCTGTCCTGTACTCACACTGAACCGATGTGTGATGGCAGTGCCCATTTCACTCTCAGACTTAATGGCCGTCTCACCCTTGGACTTTCCTGAGAAGTAGACCTGAGATGGCTGGGCTAGTCTGGAAACACACAGGGAAGCAGTTAGTAGCATGTACCTCTACTTCCTTGTGTGTTTTTGGATATGAGCTGTATCTGTGTGTTTCTTACCCCGATATAGACAGCTGCAACATGATAGCCACCTTTGCCTTTGCTTTAACAGAGGCTAATTTATCCTGGTTGCTTGTTCTGTTGGATCAGAGATTACACACAGGCCAAGTCAAAAAATGTAGTATATTCATATATTGTTAACATTGTTACAAGCCTTTATTTCTTACGTGTTTAGCTGAAGAACAATCTCCAGGTCGGTAGTGTTCGAAGTGATGCCCGATGTACCCAGGAGAATGAAGAAGGTCGTCTAAAAGCATAAACGGAATATTAAAATACTTACAGTGCCACTTGTGCAGATGATTGTCCAAAAACAGATTGTCTCTGACCTGTGCGTCACGTTTGAAGGGGTTTCCAAGCTCACAATCAGCCTCAGAACCGTCTTTATTGGCCATACAGGATACCTGCGCCACCTGAAATCAATCACAAGAACCAATCAGAACATATGATTGTGTGTGTATGTTGAAGACCTATCTTTTTACATTGGCTTTTGTTTATACTCAGAAAACAGAAATCAGAACCAGGTAGGTTTACACATACTAGGAATTTGACTTGGTGTCGTGGTGCATAAAAACAAGAATTAAACCAAATGATACTTGAGATGTAAGTGATGTGTTCTGTTCTTATATGTGTTTCTTTCGGGACTCTACATGGTCTGTGTTTTGTTTTTATGATAACCTTACATTTCTGCCTCATGTTGTTATTGTATTCATGTTTCTGTGTTCTTAATTTTTGCTTTTGTTCTTTCTTGTGAAGCACTTTGTGAATTGTATTTCTGTGAAAGGTGCTATACTAAATAAAGCTATTATTATGTTAAAAAGAGTGAGTGAAAGTTAAAAAGACGCTCACATCTTTTAGATTACGGTAAGCAGAGTAGGTGAGGGAGCGGGGGAAGCTGGCGAGCACAGAGGCTTCGTGTGCATCGTCTCCACTTAAATTGGTAACTGTAACCTCCAAAGCGATGTCCTTCTGGTTGCTGAGCGAAAACACCGGCACGCTACCCTCCCTGTAGTCAGATCAAAGCTATGAGACCAAGGAAAAAATGAATATGGTGCTCTTGCGAAACAAAGTATGTGTGTATCCTCTTACAGTTCTAATGGAGTGAACGTGTCGCCGTCTGTTGTCCTGTAGCCGTAGCGAAATGTCACCTGCAGGTTGCTCTGACAGATATTGTCAGTTCCACAACCTTCCTTCAGGAAACTGACCTACAACACGCACATTAAAGTAAAACCGTTACATAGATACATCAGTAGGGATGGGTATCGTTTTAAATGTATCGATTCCGATTCCGGTTCTGCTTATCGATTCCCCGTTTCGATTCCAAAATTGTAAAACAAAGAGGTCAAACGTTTAGATAACAAAAATATCTTTATTCTTTTAAACTTTAACTGAAATTGTTACAAATAAAATATATACATGCAATACAAATGTATTGCACAATAGCTCTGCTTTATTTTAACTGAGCTATGAACGCATTCCCACCTCAGATCGCATATTCGGCGACTCCTTGGCATCCAGGACAGGCGCCAGCTGACCGGTCGAGCTCTGTCGGCGTTTACGGTTTCCATCCTGGATAACCACGGACACATCGATGGGGATCCCGCGCAGCTTGTCTTTAATATTGTCCTGCAGAATGACACAAAATTACTCCACACCCACAGTGCATTGTGAGAGAGAAAGTGAAAGAAATGTCATGAGAGAGACCCAACCTGAATCATAAGCTTTCTGGTAATGCACTGTTTCTTTCCTTTGGTGTCCATGGTGATCGTCCCTGTTGACTTGTAGCTATTCTCAGAGCCGTCTTTGAAGACCGCCCTGGGGTTCAAAAGCTTCTTCCTGTGGTCAGCGTCCGCCTCGAGGGAGTACGCCACCGCTAGATTTGACAGAGACATGGACGTGAGGGAGAGGTGGATAAAGAATGACAAGAAAAATGACAGAGTACCGTTTCTTGCTCTTTCGTCTATGATAATAATAACCAAAATCACAAGAAAGTCGGACTTGGTGCTTCAATAGGCTCTGCTTACTCAGTCTGGGAGCGTAACTCTTGGGCTCTGCAGTGAAGGTGAAGCATGCCTCGATAGTCAAGCTGAAAGCACAGTGGACACAATAAAACAACAATGAGAAGAAGTAATGGCACAGATTTTCCTCAAATTGATGAATGTCCAGAAACACCTGCTGCAGAAAAAGACACACGTACCAGAAGTTTTCGCCACAGTTCTTCTCTGTGAGGTTGATTTCCTTTGGTGTGAACTTAACTTCCTTTTGGATGTTTATAACTGGACGGGCTCTGGGGAGGACAGCACTCAATTGAGAACATCTACAACCGTGATCAAAGATGAACAGTGAGGACATTTTTTCAGGTCACTAACCTGTAGACAAAGACGGAGTCAGAGAGGGACCCGACGGCCAGGTCAGGGTAGGCGTTCTTATCCAGGTCCATGTTGCCTGCCAGAGAGTAGCCGAACATCTTCACTCCTAAAGCCTTGGTGGACAGAATCTAAAGGAAGAGAAACAGACACTTACTTTATAACATGTATTAAAGCCGACCCGACTGCTTTGAATGTTACCATGGTAATAGATGTCCTAGTTAGTATTCAAATGCAGCGTATGTTTTGGTGTGTTGCCCCCAATAAATCCAAAATAGCCCATTAAATAAGGAATAGGAATCCCACATTAGATAGATAGATATACTTTATTGATCCAAATTTGGGAAATGATTTTGTTACAAAAGCATCAATGTGTTCAGACATTAAAATAAAATATTCATGTTCATTATGCATAACCTGAATATGTTTGTTGTAGGTATTGTGTGTGTGTGTGTGTGTGTGTGTGCGTGCGTGCGTGCGTGTGTGTGTTTGATAAGACATACTGGACAAGCAAGGCATTTTCTTTATATGATTCTGGTTTTTGTGTTTAATGTTTTATTTTGACATTAATTTTCTCTTGTCTCGTTTTTCTTCCTGTGTTTTCCCGCCTGTGTCTGATTGTGTTCACATGCTGCCCTTGTGTTTTCAACTTCCCTTCAGCTGTGTGTTGTCTCCCTGATTAATCTTGTGTATATATATACCAGTGTTCTTTGTCAGATCGTCGTCGATGTTCAGTTTAATATATACCTGTGAAGCATCTTTGGAGATGACACCTGAGGCTAGTCCATGGTAGATGTACACATGTCCTGCTCCCTGATTAGGAGCTCCCACTGCAAAATCTGACAGCAATAACGATAACAGTGACTTACAGTGTAGTTATACAGGTACACATATTTAATTCCCCTTAACCCATAACATTACTACCAAAATCATGCACAATATTAATTTTATGTTTTAGCTTACTTATCTTACATAATGTATCTTGCTCTAATTGTATTTTCTCTGTTCACTAAGTGTTCTTTTTATTCTATTGTGCTTCTTGTAATTATTAGGTTGGCCCACAAATTTCAAGTAAAGTAAAAATCTTCTCTCATCTTATTCAACAAAGCGTGTCAACAATGACGTGCTGACACGCAAACACACATAGCAGCCTCACCATGGTAACCATCCTGATTGATGTCTCCCAGGTTTTCCACAGCCAGGCCGAACATGGAGTCCTTTGGTCCGTCTATTCTGATGGACTTGACTGTGTTCCACTTTCCCAGTTTGTTGACGTAGACGTAGACGGCTCCTCCGATGTCCTTGTCCTTCTCAAAGTACTGTGGTGCTCCCACCACTATGTCCTGCCAACTAACAAACAACAGAACCACCTGTTTGTGAGTTTATTGGAACAGCAATAATAGAAGTTACAGGTTGTGCAAATCACCCTGCGTTACTCACCCATCATTATTGAGATCCAGCACGGTCAAATCGTAGCCGAAAGACGAGGCCAGCCCTTCCCCTTCTAGGGTGTACTCTTCTGACATACTGTTGTATCCTTCTGTCTTCATCAGCACCACCGCTCCACTGTGGTTAGCTCTGGGAGCTCCAGCCACCACCGTCAACTCACCCTGCTTAATCAGACTCTTCCCTGAGTCCAGAGAGAAGCCTGGGAGACGGGGACAAAGAAACGTTTGCTTACATAGCCAGAGGTAGTTGTGTACTTGACAATGGCGGACAAATTAATGGATGAAGAAAGTGAGGAGTTTTTTACCCAGGTAGCTGTTGGAAGGAGCGGGGACCAAGTTAGCGTTCCTATTCCTCTCATCTCCCGTTTCAAAAGGGCCGTCGTCATAGATGCCCCTGTCCAAAAAGGTTTCATTCTTTTGTTCCAAGCGCACCAGACCTGAGGGGGGAGAAGAGGAGTACAGGTTAATATGGAAAAGATCTGGATTTTATCAAGAATATCCAAAACCCAGAGAACTATAATGGGAGGAGTCTCTGTCTGAGTTAGAGTTGGGGGGGTGAATATTTCGTCATTTGATTTTGCTCCTTTAATGGTCTGCTCGACGAATGAGATTAGTTTGTATATAGCAAGTATATTTTAACATTAATCTGAGGGAAATAAGAGTTTGTTTTGACCAATGGAAAGACTACCCAGAACAGTTTTGGTGGGTTTTATTTGGTTTCTGCCAAGTTTGAAATGTTCAGGACAATTAGTGTGTTATGTGCACACAGTGTAGTGTATTGAAAGGTGACCCTGGTTACAGATCGCACTCCGTCAATGTGAGTTTTTCCACAAAAATGATGTGTAGCCTTTAGCTTTGCTAAAGGATGCAACTTTCATGGTAGGTGTATTGCAACAGACAGTGACGTTCTTTGGAGGAGAAGCATAGCACATATTGATGCAAAGGTCTCCACTATTCTGAGACCCTAAAAAAAAAACATCTCTTCTCCTCTTGTCTACTCATAGCCCACCCCCCATCAATCCATGCTGGTTGATCAAGTTCTAGTCCTATACCCCCCACCCTAACCTTCCCTTATATTGTAAAGCGATTTTGAGTCCTTGAAAAGCCCTATAAAAATAGAATGTATTATCATTATTATACTGAAAGGTATCAGATCTTGCTGTGTAAAATAATCTTCCTGAGAGGTGTCACTTGTGATTTAGTATGTGTGGTCTACAGTGAATGTATTCCTGACAGCCACAGGTGATAAGAATCAAAGGTTCCCATAGGATTACATAGAAAATGCATGCGGGTCAAACTGACCTGCATGCAGTAATATAAAAACTACAATTTCTTAAAATGTATACAATTAAAATTTAAAATTTGAATGGCCTGATATCCAAAACAGCTGGAATATGAAATGATAAAAAAATATAATTACAAAGATACTTCAAGAAAACCACCTCACCGGGTCAAAAAAGCCCACTTATGCATCGAAGGGTTAATAACGCACGCACGCACACACACACACACACACACACACACACACACACACACACACACACACACACACACACACACACACACACACACACACACACACACACACACACACACACACACACACACCTAGTAGGGTTGTTTGCTTCCCTTCCCTCGCCCCTACGGTACGCGTAAAGACAGTTCGGGCTTGGTGTCCGGTGCTCTCCAAGCCGAGGACAGTCGTCCCCGGAGAGACCGGGTGTAAGCGTGTTCCTGATGGTGATGGAGTAGAAAACCCCCCGAGGACCCTCGTATGCCCCACCTTTCCATCAGATCCCACACGACACACACCACACACACACACGACACAGCACGACACACCACACACACACGACACACACACACACACCACCACACACAACACACACCCAACCACACACCACACAC
>NW_011340669.1:0-28327 GCF_000735185.1 Notothenia coriiceps | reverse complement strand
TCTCTTTGGCTGCTTTTAATTGAGCTGCTCATATTCGCACTACAGTATGCCTTTTAAACATGTATTGTATACCCGTGGTGTTTATTTGTATTATTTTATTATCTTTGTTTTGTCATGTCTGTCGTAAAATGCCATTATATATGTGTTTTTACTGTATGTATTCCTAAAAAGTCTTTTCATTTGTTTTGTAAAGCACTTTCAATTGTCGCGTACAGAAAAGTGCTATATAAATAAACGTGCCTTGCAGCCAAACCTGACATGCTCTTCTCTGTCATACCCTGACCGCAAATACCTCATTCCTTCTGTCTACTTGTATCCGAAATGCTTCTCGTTTTGCGCTGTCCTCCCGTTCAAATGAAATCGCGGCCAATCATATTTCCAAGCTCGCGCCAGGGGGGGGGAGGGGTTACAAGGCTCGCGTCTTGTGTTGCATTCACTTGCACTCGGACATTAGAGATTTTCTCTCATAAATGTCCGATGAGCCACAACTTTTTCTTTCAAAACAAAGCTGCCAAATGGGGTGGCAGCTGGGGTGGCAAGGCATTTTTCTGAGGTGGCAGCTGCCACCCCGTGCCACCCCGTAGAACCGCCACTGGCCAAGTGTGCACATTGCAGTCATTGCACTCTCATGTCACTTCGTATTTTGCCAATATGTTTTCCTCTTGTGGGACTTAGCATATGTTTTGGTTACGCCTGTTTTCAAGAGGGTTCAGCTGAAGTCTATTCTATAATGGTGCTGCTGAGAGATTTACCCAGAACTGCAGCCTAAAGCACCATTTTCCTGTTAATGTGTTTTGACAAAGCCTCAAGCATCTTTGAACTGCTTAGATTACAGTATTGATATGCTGGAAATTAACAAAAGGCAAACAAAGCATTGATCTTTTTTCAAGAATTGACAATAAAAGTCAGATTACAAAACAATCTGACGTGTGTTAGAGTTGGGTGGTGTGTGCCAGGAGTAGGAGGGGCTGCTGCGAGTAAAGTGCACAACATTCACCCCCCCTCGAGCAGCCATTTGCACTCTGCACCTCCTTCACAGAGGACTCACCTTTCACAAGTTCAAGTGGAGTTTTGAATTAGATTGCATCTCATGGAGGTCAGGATCACCTGTGGACTGTGGTTCTTCGCCTTTATTTTGGGATGTGGGCGACTATCGGCGTTCAACCTGGACAGCACGAATGTCCAGCGGAAGAACGGGGACCCGGGCAGCTACTTCGGCTTCTCTCTCGCCATGCACTGGCAGCTTGCTCCGGAGGATAAGAGAATGTAAGATTTCAACTTTTTGATTTTAGAAGGGGTGGCATGTTTGGTGGCAGGTAAAGATAGCTACTTCTGTGACGTCCAAGCCTTAAAAACAAGTCGTTAAAATAACTTTTGTAACCATGTAATAAAAATGTCATTTAAATGTAGACGACTGTAAATGTGTTTTTACAGTGTCAGAGCTGCTACATGAGAGGAACCCCCCCTCTAAACCACACTTTTCACCTCACCCTTCAAATGTCATAAGTACTCAATTCTTCGTGAATGTTGAGCTCAGGTGTGTCGCAGCCGGTAGTCTCTTAGAATTTAGCTTTTTTACTACATTTTAGAAAAACTACAGCTTCTGAACACAACTGTATACACGCCTGTACGTTTAATTAATGGCCAACACATTGTTAATCGTTGTTGAGTTTTACTTTCCAGGTTACTTATTTGTGAGTTTTTATTGGACCTCTACAACAGCTTTTTGCACGTAACATATACGTAACAAACTCTCCCCCTCTCTCTCTCTCTGTGACCAAAATATCTCATTGAATCATTGTTGGCATTTTTATGGGCATTAATTCAGAGGGATTTCTCCTTTTGCACAAAGGCTAAGAGCCATCAAGTGGTCACTGGTTTGAATAGCATGATTATCAACAGACCTGAGATCAGAGCAGTCAAATTCTTTAAACTGTGAGTCTGTTAGACTATAAAGGACCAGTCAGAAATCAATTAACATGTTTTCCTATTTTTGTCACTAAAATACTTTAAATTGTGTTGGTGGCAACAAACAGTGGTGTTGGAATTATTCAGATAAAAGTAGCAAAAACACACTGAAAATGTATCATAAGTTAAAAAAGGTAACTATAACAAAGTAATAAAACCACCAAAAGAAAATGCACTTAAAAATAATAACATAATCTGATTTGTATTATGAGGCAAGGATTTGTAAGTAGTGTTATTAATGTTTTAGTTGGTTGAGATGGAGCTTTTTTTTTACCTGCTTTATTGTATACATGGTTGGGTAGTTTAATCCATAACATTGGTAAATATTTGATAAACCTATATGTTTTGTATATCAAAACTAAAATAAGTAAAGTTTAAACTATGGCTGTTAAGGTCTACGCACTGTGGTGACCTCAAATAATTAGTTATACAAATACAAAATGCAATTTGGACAGCGAGAGTTGCTTGTTGACTAATTACTAGATAGAAATGTCGGTTTATCAATACATTCGGAGTAAAAAGCTGGTCAATAGCAGCAGAAAGAGTCACCCACGATTAGATTTTGATTATCACAAGAGAAACTTTTGGAGGTGGCCTATTTGAAATGAATTAGAATTTTTTTTGAAAAAATTGCATCTTGTGCTGTATAAGGGACAGTGGTGGAATTCTACCACTGCGCACACACACGCACGCACACACACACGCGCACACAAACACACACACACACACACACACACACACACACACACACACACACACACACACACACACACACACACACACACACACACACACACACACACACACACACACACACACACACAAACACACAATCACACAGTGGCAGTGTGTATCCTAGTTTAAGGCTTTTTCTAAATGAAAGACACATGGTGATCAGCACAAGACCAAAGCCCCCCTGCTCCAGGTTGTAACGTTACATACAAACAGAACACAGTTGGATTATGTGATCAGAGACAAACATGTAAGTAGATAATACTTACTTGCCTCCTGTCTCGTAGAATTCTGAATCCTTTGAGTTCTGGGACAGTAAGTTAAACAAAAATAACTATTTTGATACAGAAATTGGGACTCTTGCAACTACAATAGGATATGTTTGGGGCCAGACAGTGCCTTTATTGGAGAAAAAGTGTTGAAAGGGGGAGATATAGGGGATGACATTGCCTGACTGTCCAACCACCGAGCTACCGGGCAGCCCTGCAATAATCATTTTAACACTTGTCTGACATTTTGTGGATTTAACTATTAAATCGTTACTGATTAAGAAAGCAATTGGCAGCTTTATAATAAAGAGTATATGTTATGTTCAGCTACAATCCTCATTTAAAAGTGGTCTAAAAGTATTTTAGCATTTATTTATGATGATACAAGGCAATTAGCCCTAATCTTTTGTCAAAAAACATTCTTAAAACCGTAGCTTGAACCATCAGCAACATATCTGTGTGTGCATGTTGGAGCAGGTAGACATGTTTGTTTTGCAAGTGAAGGCGCTCCAACTGCTGTTGTAGAGGTGGAATGTGCTCTTACTGTGGACTGTGTATTTGTGTATGCATATGCATCCATGTGCGGCCTGTGCGGATGTGTGTGTGTGTGTGTGTGTGTGTGTGTGTGTGTGTGTGTGTGTGTGTGTGTGTGTGTGTGTGTGTGTGTGTGTGTGTGTGTGTGTGTGTGTGCGCGCGCGCATGTATGAGTGCCTGTTCGGTGTGTATTAATGGTGCTGATGCATGCTGAGGCTGAGCACTGAGGCGTTGCCCTGTTGTCAGTCACTTGGAAGAGTGTCAGAGAGCTCAGTGTGCTTCTTGAAGCACTTCTAACCTGAGGCAGAAAAAAAAGTAGAGATACAGAGAATAAAAAAAGAGTTTATTTGCTGAAGGTGATTTAGTTCTCTAATGTGAATTGCATCAACACGTGCGCAAGTGTTGGCGTGTGTGTACTTGTGCCCCCCACCCATGTGTCTCCCACTGCTGGGTGTGTACAGTGAGTCACAATCCTTTTCCAGCCATGCATGCCAACTTTTATTCAGTCTAATATATTGCACTGTCTTTCTAGCCCCTCAGGGATGAGTTTTACATGTACCTGCAGGAGAGGGCAGGAGCTAATCGGATCCTGTATATGCATGTGTCACTGTGTGTGTGTGTGTGTATGTGTGTGTGTGTGTGTGTGTGTGTGTGTGTGTGTGTGTGTGTGTGTGTGTGTGTGTGTGTGTGTGTGTGTGTGTGTGTGTGTGTGTGTGTGTGTGTGTGTGTGTGTGTGGCATTCTATGGTTGGCCATAATTGCCAGATGGAGCTGTCTAATAAAATCAAGATCAAAATGCACGAGTGGGGCAAGGAGGGAGAAGGAGACAAAGTGAAGGGTTAGGGAAGTTTAAGAGCTTGGATCAAATGTGAGAAATGTCTGGGAGAAAGTAAATGTGTGTGTGTTTCTGAGGATTTAGATGTATCTACAGTAAAGGATAAAGGGACACACTGTCGGTAACAGGAAACAGACATGCCGACATGTTACATGTTCAACAGTAATGTCACACGCTGTGTCTAGATCTTTTTAAATGATAAAAGAGAAGATGGGAGAGTTTAAGTCAGATTTGTTGTGAGTGTACATGGCCTGTGTACAAGTATGAAAGTCTGATTTGCCCCTCCCCACTCCCACCTTCCCCTCAGGTTAGTTGAGGATATCCAACATCAAAGGAGGAAAGAAAGAGGTGATGACTGAAAGAATGCTGAGAGGAACATAAATCAGTTTTACATCTGGGCACCAAATATCAGCTGCTATTCAGACTCGCTGGGATTTGATCCTGGCAGATTGATGGAGATAGAAGTTGGGAAACAGACATAATATTTACCTCAAGATCTGCAAACCATTTGGAGGTCTAGTTGATAGGGTGCAGCTTGCTGTCGCTAAGCAACTGGCTTAGTCGACAGCCAGTTTGCTGCTGTGGGAAAAAAGTACACAACTCTCTCTATGGGATATCTCTCTGATGGTCACTCTGTCTGTGCCACTGCCACACACACTCTATTTATATTTTTCTGTTTGTCTTTCCTGTAGTGTTAGCCTGTGTGTCGGGGTTTCCTAAGCTGTTGGTGAACGATTAGATGAACAGCTGGTTCTTGGTCAATGAGGCAGCGACTGATCGGATCACTGACATGTCATGTCGGCTCTTCACTCTTCAAAAGCAATACACGATAATAATGTGTTGCAAATAAGATTATATACAGTATATCTCTCAAGATTAGTCTCCAATTCAGTTTCTTGAACAAGGCCTTTTATGATCAAATGTAAGTAAAAACACTGCCACTTCTTCCTGGAATAATGTACAGTGGGACGGGAAATTCTCCGAGCAAGTTCATATGGGGGAAATATTAAGAATATTTTAAAGGATAGACAATATAGCACCTATTTGTACAACACTCATTGGCAATCTGATGACTCTACGCTTTTTAGCTTCACTAAAATTAATTGTTAATCCGACCCCATTTCCAAGTTGTGTCTTTGCAGAGCTCTCACTGTTTATTCTCCTGGCTTCCTGTGTCTCCGACAAAAATCGTAGTAAAGGTTTGCCCTCCTGGGATTCACTGTTAGTCACACATCTTTAAAGCGATAACACATTTTAAACTCATCTTTCAAAGACAAGTAGGCGGTGTGAAAATGTGTTTTCCTGCTTAGTATGATAGTGCACCTCAAGGTGGAGAGTTGAACTCTGGGTCAAATGTCATTTCCTCCCTTAGTAGTTTAAGAAAAAGCAGCATTGGCCACACACTCGTTTGGTTAAAGGCGCAAATTACAGTGTTCTGGTTTTTGAAACAAATCCAAACCAATCCAGCGGTTCAGATTGGATAAACAGTGTGTGACTTTCTTTCCATTGAGTTCACTTGTCGTGATGTATTTTATTTAGGAGAAATGGCATCATACTTTATTTTCTCTAAAACAAATCTTAATCCATCTTCTAATGGCAGCCTCATAAGTCTGTGGACAATTTCAACCAGTCATATTGATGTCATATAAATAGATTTATTGTCGTTACTAATCCCCATTGCGCCAGCTTAAGTCAATAATCATGAAGATTTATGCTGTTACATTTAATATTGAAACGTCTCCAACATGTAGTATTTGCGGTGTTGAGTGGGTCTGCCCTACAGACATGCTGATGACATTATGCCTCAGCTCTTCACTCTGACTATATGTCTCTGTTGATTCCCTCCCAGATGCCGAGCGTATATGAGAATGCTTTGTCTAACGGCTAAAAATGGCTTTCCTAATGTCATCTGGTGAAGACAGTGTGCTGTTTAACATTAACTCTGGATGTCATCGGACAGACTGAGCAAGCCAGAGAGCATACAAGGATAGAGAGAGAGATGTGTGTGTATTGAGACTAGTGTAAACCTCCACAAAGCATCAGTTGAAAGGATAACATCCTCAACTTAGTTTGATTTACTCTGTAAGAAACCATGGGAACTGGTCGCCAATCATCAAGTCTTGGGTGTGGCACTTGCCCTAGACCTTGGTCCACAATGGCAGCCAGTATGTGTGTGTGTGTGTGTGTGTGTGTGTGTGTGTGTGTGTGTGTGTGTGTGTGTGTGTGTGTGTGTAAGGAGATAGAGAGAGAGAGCCTGGCTCAATCAACCACAGCAGACGTTTGAAAGCGGTCTTTGACTCAGTGGGGCCGTGAGGACATGGAACATCAGTTTGGTGGCGGATGTGTGTGTTTGTGTGTGTGAATACGACTGCTGTATGAGACAGTGGACTGGAATGTGTGATAGTATGATGTGTAAGAAGAAGAAATGCCAGAATGCTTCTTATTCTGAGTCCTAGATGGAAATGAGTGTCACTGCTTAACGTCCATTTGATTTAAATGCAGCTGAGAATCACTTCTACATATCCTCGTGTAGGTACCTCGGAATAATGTGTTGGATAGGAACGGAATTTATTAACCATTATACAGTAGATCAAAAGTTGTAATTGTTCAACCATGAAGCTCAACCATGAAGCTTTTAAAAATAGACATGATATCATGAAAATGAATCTGAAAAAAACATATCAGGTTGCAGATTTCCACGTTCCCCACTTTAATAATCACTTGTTTAACGGATTCCTTTGTGTTTCTGTTGCAGGCTGCTGGTTGGTGCCCCGAGAGCAAAAGCCTTGAGTGGCCAAAAATCCAAGGTGACAGGAGGACTGTACAACTGTGACATGATATCCACCTCAACGTCTTGCTCCAGAGTTCAATTTGATAACAATGGTGAGATAGCTAGTTACCTAGTCAATACGGCCATTTTAAAGACCCCTTCTCAATATTTGATTCACATTATCCTCTTTGTCTCTATTCCTGTCTCTGTGTAGAGAAAACAAACGAAGAGAGCAAAGAGAACCAGTGGATGGGAGTGACCGTCAACAGTCAGGGGCCAGGAGGAAAAGTTGTGGTAAGACTGTGTGACTGTGCGACATTTTTCACAATTTTACAGTATTTTATATTATAGTAACTTATGGTATCTTTAAGTCAGTTGATTGAAGAAATAGTTGTCGGATTAATTGGAAATTGCAATAATCTTCAGTTTCAGCCCCACCAATACCTTTCAGCTTTCAAGGGTATCAGACATGCAGTGCTCGGTGGGAATACAGGGAAAAACATTGAACATTTTCCATTAACAGAACAGACATGAAAGTTGTGTCTTTGATGTGTCAGTCTTTCAGTCAAATAAGGCGTATGCCATGAAACTCTGAATAAAGCAGACAGAAAATGTTTGGCTACAATCAAAGGTGTGGTCGGTAAGTTTGAGAAACCGGCTCGATGCACACTCTTTGTTATATTCCATGGAATTCTCTTAACATCCCGATAGCAATGAATATCTGAAGTGCTTTGACAAAAAATCCATAAAAAAATGTCATCTGTGGAAGCCGTAGTACTGTAAAAAGCACGACCAATTTTTTTAGCCGGCCCGGCCAAAATAACTGGATGGCCTACCTGCCTGTCAGCCTTCCATCTGTGCACAAACTTATCTCGTGCCCTCATTGGTCATGTGCGCGTTCGTGTGTGTTGGAGGAGGGGCTCTGTAAGGAAGTGGCAGATTTTTTCCGGTTGTGTATTTTCAAATTCTAGCGCACTNCTTTACTGTGAGAACGAGGAGCAAGTGTGCACATTGCAGTCATTGCACTCTCATGTGCTAAGTCCCACAAGAGGAAAACATATTGGCAAAATACGAAGTGACATGAGAGTGCAATGACTGCAATGTGCACACTTGCTCCTCGTTCTCACAGTAAAGTGTGTTTACTGACATCCTTGCCGTTAAAAAGTAGAAGCAGAGACAATAGGCTGTGAGAGAGAAGAGGGAGAATCATTCATGCTCAGTAATTTGTCAATATATTCATTTTGACAGAAATGTCAATTCCTTTAACCAGTTGAGCCGCAAGTCTGTTTTTCAGGCCTCAGGCTCGAAAATGACATTCCAAGAACAATTGACTATATCTTCACTTCTAAAAGGGGAAAATGAATCATCTTTTTTCTCAAAGCAATGATAAACCTGTGAGTTGGATGTAGAAAAGTCATAATCAATATAGAACTTTGTTATTTTAAAGAAATTCAGATTGAACATAGTAAAAAAAAAACATTACTTATAGTGAAAACCAGTGGGTGTAGTGGTCGTTGGACGCGGGGGATCGCCGTCCCCCCATTTATTTCGAGCCCCCACTTTTTTGAAGCATGATTCTTTTTGAATAGTCTAATAAATATAAATCATTGCCAGTGTTATCAGTTGCAAGTGTGTATTTGTTGTAATAATGNAAGTAAAAATACTATGCTCTTGAAATACTCGCGAGTCTTATCAAGTATTAGGTCCTCTACATTGACGTGGAATTGTGACGCACTGTGATTTCTCCGACATTTTGCCTACATTTTTTCTCAAATCAGAATTACTACTAGTAATCTAAATGTACTTCAATATTAAAAGTAACTAGGAATCATGTGATAGATGACTCGCGGATCTTTTCTTTTATATTTATCAGAATTTGTGTTGGTATATGCTTTCTCACTTACCATAACGTTTTTATGTGTATGAGATTTGCGAGTAAATGTTGAGCTATTTTAGTAACCAGTATACGCTTCAATGGTGGATATCTACATCGGAATTGGAAGGAAGGGCAAGTACAATATTTGCTTATAAAATGTAGTGGAGTAGAGGTATAAAGTCGCCGTAAATGTTAATATTCACGTAGATGTAAAGGTCTTTGGCGGTCGAAAATAAATAGTAAGTAGAAACTTTTAGTAAAATGACTTAGTTATCTGTTGTCGCTATGGTCTGAATGATCTCATCCTTTTTTTTTTCATCCTGCTACACAGTGTATTCCCATACTAAATCGTTATCCAGTAACATTTATATACCTTGACAGATCTTTACTTCTATAGACATAGAACAACTAATAAAAAATAGCCTGAAACAGTCTCTGTCGAAGAGTTTCTGCAGTCATGTGGGAACCTGTCCATAACTCACTCACAAGTATTCAGGTACAATTTGACCTTGAAAGCGGGATAGGTCATTCACTCAGAAACACTTATTTTGTTATATCCATGGAATGCTCTTACATCCCGATAGCAATTCATTATTAATGCTTGCAATAAATAATTAAAAAATTATCTGTGGAACGTGGCGCTGTAAAACTTCTCGTCGCCAACTTATCTCGTGCCTCATTGTCATGTGCGGCCTTTCTGTGTGTTGCGAGGAGACTCTGTAAGAGTTCTGAAGGAAGTAAAGGACAGATATTTTTCAGCTGCGTAGTTTTCAAATCTATTGCGCTCAAGCCTGATTTCCACATATCTACCGTACCTACTTTAAACGCATCCTATTCCCACGTCATCTTTGATTAGTTTTTAATCCTTTAAACAAATGCTAATATCATACGAAAAGAAATATGTTTTGTCGAGTCATCACACACTGTCCCTGCTGACTGCGGCATGAGTCTCAGTCAGTTGACGTAGTTCAGCTTTGTTGACTCTTCTCAGTCCCTCCCCCCTCTCTCGCGCTGGAACGGTGGTTTGTAGTTCTCATGGGAAATTGCCTGAGCTTTCAATTTGCATGAAAAGTCAGCACTTAATGAGGATTTTTGTCATTTTGTTTTAGCAGCATATGAATCAACAGAGTGAAGAGGAGTAACAGAAATCCCAAATGTTATTCTTTGGCGAGGCTTCTTTAAGGAAATGTCAACCTTTTTGTTACCACAAAGACAATCATCCAGTAAAAAATCAATCTCCAGAAGCAATAATGCTAATGTGTGAAGAGAGGACATGTCTCTGTCCGTTGCACATAATTTCCCTGCCAACGTTTTATGTAAATATAGTTCAGTTAACACCAGTGGTGTAGTGGTCGTTGGACGCGGGGGATCGCCGTCCCCCCATTTATTTGGAGCCCCCACTTTTTTGAAGCATGATTCTTTTTGAATAGTCTAATAAATATAAAATCATTGCCAGTGTTATCAGTTGCAAGTGTGTATTTGTTGTAATAATGAGGAAAACATAATACATTTCACAGTAATTGCGATAAAAACGTAGCTCAAGTATGTATGCAACTTGATTTGAAGCGTGTGTGTGTGTGTGCGTGTGTGTGTGTGTGAGGGGCAGCACTGTGTGTGTGTGTGTGTGTGTGTGTGTGTGTGTGTGTGTGTGTGTGTGTGTGTGTGTGTGTGTGTGTGTGTGTAGGGTGACCAGGTGTCCCGCTTTGTGCGGGACTGCACACACAGCGTTTTTATCATTTGTCCCACGTCCCACAAATTGATATGTCAATATGTCATATAATATGTCCCGCATTTGAGTGACAGACGCGCAGAAAGGGCGGCTCGGTTCAACGACAGCCGGCACCGCCCTTTATTATTATATTTTTTAAACGGCATCATGTAAGTTGCGCTGAGAGGTGACAGAGGTCCACAGAGGTCCAAAGTGTACCCCCCCCCTCCGTGTACCCCCCCGTTGACAGTTTCAAAGTGACACAGACACATTGGATTAACCTGTGGATTAATCTTCAGCAGCGTTTCTATCGTTTTAATGCCATTGAACACAACTTTTGATCAGAACAACAGCATAGGTAAGAATTTCTCCCGTGTTTGCTCCGTAATGCTACGTGGTGTGATGTCTGGTTTTGCTTCCCATGTCGCGAGTTCTAATCGCTCAGTGATGATCTTTATATGTCTGGAATCTGTGGAATCTCAGCTTGCTAATCGATATCTTGTTTGTGCAGATCCGATAAGTAATAAGGGTATTTTACCTTGAGTTCTGTGCTAATTGCGTTAGCATTTTTCGCTCAGGGCTAATTCAGAGCCTTTGTTGTTACCCTTTTGTTTCGTTTAGAAAGCTGAGTTTCTTCCCGTTAAGTGAGTCTGACACATTCATAGTTAATTCAATGTTAAGAAGACCTCATAAGCTGTTTCTTGCAAGATGTTGCGTTTTGCCCCCGCCCGCGGGGCCGTGGGGTTTAACTGGTTTTAAATTATCAGTCCAGATTTATTGTGACCTAAAGTGCAGAGACAGATAAAAACAGAGATACAAGCACATTATTTTGAGAATAATATATGAGATGTCCAGCAGTTTGTTTGCAATACATTAGCTGGATTCTACAAACCACAAACCCAGAAATCCCAAACTAGAAATTAGTCAAATTTAGAGTTAACAATCCTTTCTTCCTCAGATCCAAGATGATTTTCAAGGCATTTGATGAGATGCTGACCCAAAGCCTGTCCCCACAACACAGCATTTCAGCAGACAACGCCAGCTTTGTCTTCACTTTGAGAAAGAGGGCAGACAAAAAGGGAGAGGGGGAAAGAACCTTCCCACATACAGTACAGTATAAAAGGCACGAGTAATGGCACAAGAGGGGAATGCAGAAAGAGAGAAAGGGCAGGGGAATGTGGTTGAAATGCAGGTCTTTTACTCACTGAAGTCTTCATGTTCTCCAGTTAAGATCAGATTTGTGATTCAAAAAACAGAAGATTACCCTTGATGTTTCATATTAGATTTTATTAATAGATAAGGATTTTATGTTTGAACACAAGAACGGGCTAATTGAATCAGAGTTTCAAAACTGTTTTGGGCCAGTCACATGTTTGATAGATGCCTTAATAAAATTACTCTATCTTATATAAATCTCTCTTTGGAAGGTATTGGAATCTCTAAATCATGTAGTTTGCCTGTTGACTCTTGCATTTTTGCTGTGGTTTTTCCTGTCCAGTTTGGGTTGTCCCAGTTCTAGGTAAGCAGCCAGCGGGACATTTAGTGATTGATGGTTCTGTCTGTAGAAGGTCAGGAACAGGAATCGGCCTTATCACTGATAAGAGCGGCGAGGTGAGGTATGTTATCTCACAGTTGATTTGTTCTCTCACAATAAACTTCCATACTCAATGTGTGTGAGGAAACATATTGACACAATGACAACAGTAGGACCCCTAATGAATTAACCTTCATATCACACTTGCTTTGTCTGATGTTGGCTTCTACTAGTGGTTTTAACGGCAGCCTAAAATCATTCTTGATTGTGTTACTTTCCTTAACCTCAACACCACTATCTGTCAACATAATTATCCCCCTTTTCTTCTTGTCCTCTACAGGCCACCAGGGAAATAAAGGTCACACATTTTGCCTGCACATAAACTGATGAAAAGGCCACTGCAGCTAGAGTTAAGAATTTAATGACGTTCAGTCGTGATTTTATGGTTAAGGCACAGTATATTTTGCGTAGATACCAAGAAACAAAACAGGAATTAACTACGGATGATCCGAAAGTAGTTCCCAACTACCTTGAATAAACAAAGAGTATAGATATGATGCTTGAGAACAGACATCATTTTATAGATAATTAATGATTAACTCTGAGTCATGAAGTTAATGGCACATAACCATATTAATCATGAGTTGCATAGCTGTTAGCTACTATTAGCCACTGCTTATTTTTGAAGGGTCCGAATAGTTTTAATCAATCTTTTAAACCAGGAGATTTCCCGATAAAACATAATATTTGAATGCACACATTTCAAATTATTCAAATTACCTCCACCACAGAATTGAGTCATGCCCCGTGGACAGCATGTTCAGTGTTGCGACAGTAGAGGAGAACAAACCTCGCCTCAGGAGCTAAAGTAGAGGAATGACAGTGAAAACAATGTTCTCTGACACATACACATATCAAAGACTCAGCGCCTAGTCTCGCCCGGGCCACATCCCTGTCTTTGTTCTTAAAGCTGCAGCTCCAGGTAAACTAAGGAGAAACAAACGCACACTCACCTGAGGGTGTGGCGAAATGAGCTGAGTGGTAGGGTGTGTGTGTGTGTGTGTGTGTGTGTGTGTGTGTGTGTGTGTGTGTGTGTGTGTGTGTGTGTGTGTCTTTATGACACAGTAGAAACACATAGCCTGGGGGGGATACTGATAAATACGCACCCACACAGTTTCGCAATCATATTAAACTCCAAACCTGAGATTTCTCACTAAGCAGGACATTAATGGACTTTCCCTGAGCTCTATTGATTATGTAAACCTGTTGTTAATGGAAAACATAGAATGGCCTGAACAAAAACACATGACAGAGAGAAGATTAATGATTGTCGACAGCAGCTCTCAAGTAACAGCAGGTCAGTTGAGTTTGACTATACATGTTGTGCTGTAGCATAACTTAAAGGAATAGGTCGACATTTTGGGAAATACACTTATTCTCATTCTTGCTGAGAGTGAGAGGAAACGATTTATTCCACTCCTATATGGGTGGTATCAATCTGTTCATCTCACTGTTGTTAAGACAAATGTGATTTTGCAAGAATACTATTTCTATGTAGCTTTATATAATTTGATACCTAAACTGGCAACTGATAGAAATAATGTTAAAACCGTTAAAACCCAATCATGTTTAATAAATACATATCAAACACATATTCCTTGTAAAAAAAAAATTGTTATGCATTCATAACACCAGTATAATACCCAAAAAGTTCATTATTTAATGCTTTTATTAAGCATGTTCTGCTTTTATTAAGCATGTTCTGAGCATGTGTGATTAATGTCCTGCTAATAGAGAGCAAGCAAAGCTATCAGTTAACCCGCAAGTGACATTGTGAGGACAAACGCCTAATTTACATTCCCATAATGGCATCTCTTATTCACAGTATTGATCCTAACCCTCTGTAGAACTTATACTCATGATTAAAACATAAAGAGACACACACACACACACACACACACACACAAAGCAGATGCAGTAATGAATCCTCTATCCTTCTTGATGAGTGTATTGATTACAGTAAATAAGGAGTAATTGATGTCATCTTGTCTAGCAGTGCTGTAACAATGTGCTGCCCTCCTTCTTACATGTATCTGTGTGTGTGTGTGTGTGTGTGTGTGTGTGTGTGTGTGTGTGTGTGTGTGTGTGTGTGTGTGTGTGTGTGTGTGTGTGTGTGTGTCAGGCCAGAGGATGTAATGTGAGGAGATGACAGCAGTAGACAGACTGTTGGTGGTCCAGGTGTGCTACAGAAAGATTTTAGCTAACTTTAGGGAGGTGCAGAGGGAGAGAATGTGACCTTCATTCTGATGGGTTTTCCCCTGACATATTAATGATGAGGCAGATGTTTGTCTTTGCTCATAATCATCAGTCTTTCCCTAATAAGAGTATGTTTTTATTTTCCTTAACGTCAGATTAGCCTAGATTGATCATGTAATGTCTTATTATTTTCCCTGCACATCAACTCCAAGATATTTTTAAATGTTGTGTCTTTAACCCTTACTTTGACTTCTGGACATAAATATGCCACTTTGAAATCACATTTTAACTCCCACCACTCACCACTTTTTTGTATCTCTCTCTGACACCAGTAACACTGTGAACTATGATGATAGACATTTCAAAAAATTCAATTTTGACCAGGCAATAATAACACAAGATCAGACCACAGTCCCTGTGCTGGATGGGAAAATATGGGCAGGGTTGTACATGGGGTTGTACATATTGTTCTCCCTACGCTTTTGAGAAAGACAGTAACGTTTGAATTGCTGCAGTAAAGCAGCTCAGAGGCAAACAATAAAACACTGTGACAGTACTGCCCACATGTCAGGGTGAAGCAGCTGGAAAATAAAACAAGGTCGTGCTGAAATAGTCAGCTTTGATTACCTTTCTTCTCACAAACATTTATTGTTGTGCCCACCATTATATTAATAAGGCAACATCTCAACTTTTCAGGAGGTTGCAATTCTTTTTTGTAACATTTATGGTGCCCCGAGGTTGAATCATACTTCCCTGACTTTTCCTCTTCTGCCAGCATGAGGTTGACATTTGTCGTTTTGATTGAAATGTCCTAATAACAGTTGGATGGATTGTCATGAAAATTCGTAAAGACATTCATGGTCCCTCAGGGAGATTTATAACAAATGTTGTGACCGCTGAACTTTAGTCTTTACATCAGTTCAAAGTGTTTAAGTTACCAAGAAATACCTGCAATACTATGAAAGACGGTGAAAATGATATCTGCAACACATCAGCATTAGGGTGTTCCTTAAAATTGAAAGCCGGAAAGTCTAAGCTCCAACCCCAGAATTAATTCTATTAGTCAAGAAGAATCTCGTGGTGAATTTTTTCCTCAATCTGACAACATTTACCCCTCCCTTATCAACCTTGAAGTTTAGCCTCAGTTGCAGCACCGTGGCTGCTAGTGTGGCAGCCCAGATTGATGAGGGAGGGATAAATGTTGTTGGAATTTGATTCCAGGAGAGTTTTCTTGACTATCATAACGAATTCCGGTGGTTGGAGCTTAAAATAAATGAATTAGAAAATGTACATGGCACTAAGGACCACCCTAATCAGCATGTTAGCATTGTTATTGTGAACATGTTAGCATGCTGACCTAAGCATTTATGTCAAAGCACTAGCACGATTAAAACCTCACAGAGCTGCTCGCGTGACAGTAGACACTTGGTCAGTTGATGTAGTTTAATTTAATTAGAGCGGTCAATGCAAAAAAAATATCATAATCTAGCTTAACAATCAGATTTTATGTAATTGATCCTTAGTGTAATATGGAAAACGTATCCGTTTTAACACTACAATCATAGCTTTGCTCGAAGGAATGCAAACACACATATACATACATACACACACACACACACACACACTCACTGAACACACACCAATGCATCCCCATTGTCCATAACTCAAAGCTGGCAGCACAACAGAACAGTTTCCCTCATAATGGCCTGCTTTTGCAGCCAGATAGAGCTATGCATTATAAGGTGGAACCAGTTTCAGACACACACACACACACACACAAATACACATAATCACACACTGCGCTGTTTTCGTACTATACTGTACATTAAAAAAAAACACACACATACACTCCACACTCTGCAGGAAGGAGTGTCGTCTAAGTAGGAAAGCTAAATGCAATGTTTGTCACTCATCTTGCTGTCTGCTAATCGGGGCACTCGTATGAATATAACAAATGATAATGTTGTTTAACAATGATAATAATATCGGTATATTTGGCATTGTGTGGTCTTTATCTCAGTATGTACACATTTTTGTTTTTGTAAAACCTTTTTAACAAATCAAAGGAATTTTAGGAAAATAATTTTGTGACGAATAATGAATTAAAATGCTTGTTCTTCTTTCAGGCTTTCTGATCCTGTCTAATTGTCTCCTCACCTTCCAGTGAGGCCTAGACACACAAACACACAAACACACACACTGCTCTGTGTCGCATAACCGGTTTCTATCTGGTCCATGCACTGAAGGAGACTGCATTGGGCAGGGCAGAGAGCTCCAGTGTGTGTTTATGTGTATGTGTGGGAATCTCAGAATTCAACAGAGGCAGACAGTACCATTTATCAGACACCTTTAGAGCTGCCCCAGGCGATGCATATCATCCATACACAGGCAGGAAGGGTGTCAAAGGATCAAAGAGTCACACAAAAGCCAGAGAGATACACTCAGGAGCACCAGATCACTCCTAGAAAAATATTTCCATTGTGTTAAAAAGACAAAAAAGCATTCCTTGCAGTGAAATTGTCATGAGGTCAAAGAGAAAGTGTTCCGCCTTGTAAGTGAGGGAACCCTCCCTGCGCCATGTCTGGTGACTCCAGTTTACAAGCGTCCTCTTCGTCCACACACACACACAAATGCATTCCTGCACATTAACCGTAACTTGTGACATACATATACTCTGTCACGGAAGCGTAATGCATTCACAAAAAATATTTGCACTGTTTAATTTAATTAACAAGATTATCATCTTAGAACTTTGAGAAGAAAACAATTGCATGTTTTTTCTGAATAAACAAAATACTTCAAAATCCCAATGATAAACTCTTGTTTATTTTTGAAACCTTCATTTAATGGAAGAAAACATGTCTGGCCTGGTTAGTTTAATCCAGTTGTATTCAGCGTCTCTTCTGTTTTAGAGTTATTTCTTTAATTAAAACGAGCAGAATTGTCTTTACATGAAAACCTTTCTTGAAATATTTAATTCAGAAAACGCTTCCGTAGCCTGTCGCTGTTCAGACGTGCGGCCTCTACAGCTGCTAACATGACTTGTTACACCCACACAGGTGTATGAGTTGGTGTCTATTATTTTCAAAGTTTGTTTAACTTGTGTCCATGAGCAAAGGTGTTTAATCACCCTCAGCTTCCCCCTGTGGCAACATGTCACGGCACAGTGCATATTTGATTCCTCCTAACAAGCTCAGCTGTTTATTGGCCTTCTGGTGAGTCCTAACAGAGGCTATTGCTCAGTCAAAAACATTACATGCCATTTGTGCATGTGTCAGAGAGATCTGTCTTAACAAGTCTGAAAATGATACCTCACCTTGTTAATGCCACAATTTTACAGGTCACCAAGGTAACCAAGAATTCCTGCAGAGCTCCTCAGTGAAATCTCAGGTAAGTGTGATATATAACAGTCTCAGTCTCACACACTGGGATGTAGGTATGCACACCTGGAATGTGGAAACGTGGGAGAACACATTATTCTACTCATTCAGTAGCGACAGGACAATATAGAGAGTGAATGTGTTAACACACAAACACACACACACACACACACACACACACACACACACACACACAGAGATCCTAACACAAAGTGAACAAAATGAGGAATGCAGATGGCAGATATGAACATCACATGTGACTGTATCTTTAGCACTAGGGATGCAGAGCATTGTAATTTGTATGTGGTACAATACAATTCCTTATCATATACAGTGTTTTGACGTCTAACAGCATCCACCATGAATGAATAAAGAACACTGAATATTTTTTTAGATAAATCAGTAATGTCTAATGTCAAATATATTCTGAAGATTTATCTTGTGTTAGACATGTGACTGAATGCTCTTTCACAGAATTTAGACAAAGCATTCATTATAGCAATTTATGTCAAATGTCACACATAAATGGATTTGGCAACCAACCATATAGAACACAGTTAACTTTCATTAAAAATAAACTTTTTCAGGCTCATGCTCCAAATCTATGTCTGTTTTTTTTCACAAAACTGTATCTCAGGGCTTCTTAACATTTAACAAACTATGAATGTGTGTCATACCCACCTAACGGGAAGAAACTCAGCTAACTGACGATACGAACAATTTTTATTGAAACAAAACATAAGTCTCGCAAGAAGCGTCTAAATGAGCCCTGAAAATGCTAGCGCACTTAGCACAGAACTCACGGTATAAATACTTTACTATTTATTATATTGGATCTACACAGACAAGATATTAGCGAGCAAGCTGAGATTCCACAGATTCTAGAAAGATAAGTATCACCACTGTGCGATCAAAACTCGCGACAGGGGGAGCTAACCCAGATAACACACAACGTAGCTTTACGGAGGAAACGCGGAAAAAAGTCTTACCTTGCTGTTTCTGATCAAAAGTTGTGTTCAATGGCATTAAAACGAGAAAAACGCTGCAGATGATTAATCCATAGGTTAATCCGATGTGTCTGTGTCACTTTGAAATTACTGATGATCCATCAACGACCAGCGACCCTCCCCGACAGGCGCAAAGACGCGAGGGCCCGTCCACAACTGCGCACGACTGACCACAGTTTTCATTTACATTTTTTCAATCTGAATTTACTTTAAAATAAAATAAATCTATATTGATTCTGACTCTTCTACATCCCACTCACAGGTTTATCATTGCTTTGAGAAAAAATATTATTAATTTACCCCTTTTAGAAGTGAAGTTATAGTCATTTGTTCTGGGAATGTCATTTTCCAGCCTGAGACCTGGAAAACAGGCTCAGGGTTTATCAGATTAAATGACATGTGTAGGAATTAATATAAATGTGTAGTTTTGTAGCAAAGTCAATATGTCATAAACATCCGTGCCAGTAGAGGAAACCATAGAGGGCATGGAACCATTCGTACCAAACAACTGATATGCTTTGGCTCATGTCCTAACTTTCCACCATATTTCCCTGGAATAATCAAGCAGGTACAAACTCCTGTTTTTTTAGAGGAATTAATGATCCAAAAGGTTTCACCCAGAAGCAATAGAAGCATCACATTTAAAAAGAAAAATGTTTTTTTAAGATTGAATACCAAAGACCAGGCGAGAGAGCAGGAATGAGTCCCGACATGCAGGACCGGAATGAGAGAGGATTCATGACCACAATCCAGCACCTCGCCCTGCCACTCCCTGCTCCTTAGTCTTTCCCACCTCTACTCCCTTTAATATCCAACCCCTGCTCTCTGCCTTCACTTTCTCTCCTTCCAGCTGACATACATCTCTTCACGTTATTATGTGTCAAAATAAATGAATCATATAAGGGTGGGAGAACATTCAAAACGCTTACAAGACTCCTGTACTGATTCACAGGAAGCTTGCACACCTTCAGCCACACACACACACACACACACACACACACACACACACACACAAATCGGGAGTACTGTGTTGCTTCAACAATAAAGATTGTGCACTTCAGTCCAATGTTTTAGAAGGTCTTTCCTTACAGTTTACAAATCCCTCAAGTTTATTTATGTGAACAAATATAAGCAATCCTTATTGGCATCATCAGATGTCTTCCGTCAAATAAAATGATAATTTATGAATCATTTCCTGGCTGGACATTGCCAGACTCTTGATTAGCTGATCCACCTTTATTTGCCTAATCCTTTCCTGCCCCACCTACAAACTGGCACAGAAACACACACACACACACACACACACACACACTGAGCACACAGGCAGGAAGTGAAAACACACCCAGTCGGCTGGAATCCAATTTTTTCTTATATGATTTGTTTCCTCTGTAGCATCTCCACTTCACCACCAATACATTAATATATAATAGAAAGCTTTTAATCCCTAAAAAAGAATCCCTTAATCACTGCGATCTTACTTGTGACAATTAACAAAGCTGTAATTTAAGCTCTTATTCAACTAAGACCTGTCAGATAATATACAAGCATACGCATGGTGAGGTAAAGAGAAAGACCCTGTGAGATATTTCATCACATGTCCTTTATTAAATCCACCTTTGGATAAAAGATATATAGTTGAGAGGAACTGGAGAGAAAACAGGATAATGCTGTGGATTGGATTAACAACCCTCAAGCATTATGTTTGTCTTCTTGTTATTGCACATTTTATTATTCAGCACGTTCTGTCATGCTTGGGAATCTACGTCTGGTAATACTGAGAAAAACCCTTGTCATTGGACGACCATGGACGGTTAATCATCAAGTTGGCCTCAGGCCCTGCAATCCAATGTCGTTAATAGTTGCTTTCCATTAATCTAACAGTGCTTCTCTGTATGGTTATGGGCCACAAACATATTTTATGATGGTGAGATGTGGTTTGATGTGCGTCTGCTCATCTGACAGACATGAGGGAGGAAGTGAAGCCTGAGCTTGCTACTACATGCTCAACGTAAAACATTATTTCAATGTTTGCTGCCCTCTGCTGGTGGTTACACTTCAAATGTCATGAGCGCATTGACAAAACACCTCTGAAGCTTGTCTTATAAGCCTACAGCTGAGTTAATTCCCCACTGTTATTGCTGATGTCATTTGTGTGGGGATTTGTATTTTTATGAAATAGGGAATATTGTATTCTAAAATTACATAAATATTGGTTGTCAGATGTTTGAAACATAATTTTGATATTAGACACAAAAAAAAGATTTGGTTTTCTATAACTGGATTAAATGCATTGCAGTGTAGAGAAGACTATGAAAGATTTAGACCATAAGTATGAGAGATAGTTACAGATAATATAATGAAACAGCAAAGTTAATGCTTAAAAGGTAAAACAGAGAGAACATAATACAGTGTTTGGTTGATGGCAAGTCTTTTATTTCTTAAGTGGATGGGAGAATTTGGATTAAGGACCTTGATAATCTAAAATACCAAGGAATTACTTGGGTTGTTTCCATTTAAAAGTCCCTCCAAATTGTCACAAATCATTATCAACTTCCATTGTTCAATGTATCAGCTGGTCAGCTGCTGATGGGTTAGCAAAAGAACAGACTGACATTGGGGTTTCTTAAAGTGACAGCACTAACACTCAGGACATGCATAGATCTCTACTACAGTTACACGATGCACCAGCAACTGCTTTTTCTCTGTATACGCTACAATCTTCTAGGGGGAAAAAACAACTCAGTATAACTGAAAATACAGATACTGTATGTGTTGCCCCTAGTTAATAAATATAAGCAAAATAATAAAAAATATATTTTTTATACATTTTACAGGTAGAAACGGTAACTGTCTTGCTTTTTTCGAGGTAAATAGATTTCTAACTTGTTGGCGTGAGCAGTCTCATTTATTCAATTCTAGATTCCTCTCTTCTGGCAGTTTGGTGAGAATATCCACCCCGTCAGATGTGATGACCACCGTGTGCTCAAACTGAGCCGACCTGCATGAATGTCAGTTAAGAAAACACAACATGTGTTAGCTTTAAGAAGAACAATTTGATCTGTGTAAGAGTATGAAATTTGAGATACGTTGGTTAATTTGGTCAAATACAGAAAAAAAATGTAATGTCAAAAATATTTGTCTTTGTTTTATGTACGTCTGCATCACATAAGAAAAAAACGAAATACCTTGAATGTCATGATAACAATAATACTTGTGTAACGTAATAATGATAAGGGTGTGTTCAGATCTTCTTTTCTGCTGCATTGAGTTTACTGCTAACATACAACATATTGCTTGTTGAGTTCTTAACAATGAAAAGTAAAACACAATTATTTATTTTATTGAATAAATTAAACATTAATCCAATCTACTAATAAATAAGAATAAGAGTTACGAGACAACAATTACCAAGGTGGAATATCCCAGTCTTTCTCCATAAGTTGAAGTTGTGATAGATTGTGCATTGTCTTAAGCAGTTCTAGTTTTAAGACTTGAATGTGCTATAATGATGCTAGCTTGGAAACATTTTGGTCAGGAAACTTTTTTTTGCTAAAACACAGAGCCAAAATATAACTAGTTGTGACCTTTTATTGTCTGTAGACACTGCGGTCCACTTGTCCCTCAGGATCCTGAACTCTGAAGAGCCCTCCATCAGTATGGGCTCTACAAAGAAACAGAGGTGTTAGTACCACGTTTATACACAGTGGTATCTTAATGTTGAAACAAAAATAAGATGAATAAAGTAACTTGCCTATTGTGAAAGACATCCCTTCATCCATGATCATATCATTGTCGTTTGCTGAAAATAAACAAAAAGATGATTCTCTTAAATGATTAAAAATGATTTTCGGCAACATTGGTATGGTTTCCAGATTCATTTTTATTGTTCCCATTTCAGCTTTTTAATATCCTAGAGTACAAACTAGACAAGTTGTATGAGATGTACAGACCTTTACAGTATTCCATATACATTTTCTCCAGACAGTACATACAACATTTAAAGGAAACCCATACAATCCCAAAGAAAGCCTATTGACAAAGTCAGAGTCTGCATGCACACATATGATAACATCTCAAGGCTTATTCAAACTCACCATGGTGCCAAATCTCAGGATGGCAATGAAAGTAGGAACCTATTCCATGACCAATGAAAAAAGGGCACACACGGAAGCCACTGGCCAGCGCAATTTCACTGCAACAAGAACAACAAATATTATAAACAATGAATGTCATTCATTTTAGTCTGGATTTCTTTGTTTTTAGAGCTCATTTCAGTTTAGTTTCAGCTTTTCAGAAAGGTTTAGTTTAGTCATAGTTGGCCAGGTATAATGTCTAAGAAGTATGTAGCTACAGAATACATAGTTAGAGAACTGTGTAGGAATGGCTTTCATTTCCAAATCTTTTAATTTGGTAATCAACAACCCTTTCACATTAAATCATGATCTTGGTAGTTATTCTACAAGAAAAAACAAGGATTCATACATTTTTAAATATTGCGGCATAGCGCCCTCTCCTGGAATGTTAAAACCTAAATTAATTTATTTCAATTTGTATTGATTTGAATCACCCAATATAGTTTCAGTTTGGTTTATCTTTCTTAAAGGATATTATTTGATTTAGTTGTTACCTGATAGTGTTTCCTATAACACAGAGCTGTGCACCCGGCCTGCAGGCAGTGATGGCTTCGTCTCGGCAGCGCCTGGCTGTTTCCACCAATCGCTGCCCGACCTCGTCCACCTGGCCAATCAAGAAGGTCTCTGAGGTGTCACCATGGTAACCATCTAGATACACCTGTAAGAAGCAGGCAGAAGTCAGTGATGTTCTGGTAACGTTTGCAGTAATGTCTTTGAGTTTGATTGTGTGTCTGTTAAAGCATCAACTCACAGTGACATCAACGTTGATGATATCTCCGTCCTCAAGTTGCCGACTGCAGGACACAAGCATATCAAAAATGAACGTTGCAAACACAGAAAATCTCTCACATTCTTAATTTTGTACCACATTTGCATAACATAATAATTGATACTGGCCGTCATAATAGTACCTTAGCTTATAATATAACAAATCTTTTTTTTATTAGTTGCCAAAATTAATTTGAATGTGTTCTACTCTTGAGATAAAAATCATTTTCAAATTGACATAACATTAAACATTTTAGAATCTTTAATACAAATATTGTCCTGTTTATTTAAATAATGTGTGTCATTAACACCTTAATGTACGTGACTTGAGAATAATTTACAATATATTCAGCTTCCTGAATGTATCAAAATGAAGTATTAATCCCTTAAACTCACTTATTATGATAGTCTCTTAAATAAAAAGGCTCATGGCAAAGGACAAACATTTTTCCTCCATGATGCCCTTAGCATGAAAAGTTTTGGACACCCCTCATCAGAAGGTTGTGAGGGGTGTGCTGTTACCTGTCAGGTATCCCGTGGCAGATCACGTTGTTCACAGACGTACAGACTGACTTGGGAAAACCCCCGTATCTCAGAGGGGATGGGTAGGCGTTGTGCTTGATAGTCTCTTGGTGCACAATGAAGTCTATATCATCTGTTGTCATACCTACCTGGAAGTCACAGATCAAAATTGGAACATTGTTTTTGATGTTATAGAATCATAAACGCCCCCCGTAGTTATAAGGTGCTTACCCTCAAGCTGCGTCCAGCTAGTAGCAGTACTTGTCTGGCTAACTGACACGCTCTGGCGAGGCTGTCGATCTGCTCTTGGTCTTTGATTTCTAGGTAGTCTGGCCATTCTGGGACAATCCCACTTGTTACATAGCCAGGCTGCACAATGTGCTACAGTCAGGGAGGGAAAACAGAGTACAAAGGGTGGGGAAATTAAAGGAGTCATTATTTAGAAATACACACCAAATTACAATATGAAATTTGAGCTGACTTAGAAAATCACGAGGTGCCGTACCTTAGGTACTGCATAGGCAGGCCGAACAGTAGCTGGGTGAACTACATTTTGAGAACTTTTCCACTTCCTCCAGAAGAGGTGCCGATGTTGCTGACACAGTAGGGCTGTGGGGGGGCCAGAGTTTCTTAAACGGCAAGCTCTCTGCAGAAAACCACCCAAGCCTGGAAAAAAGCAAAGCAACACAATGAAGATATACGGGTTCTCTTTCACAAAGCTTTTCTGCAAACATAAATGGTAGAAGTAGAAATGTTATGATGGGGCTGGGAACCACCTTCACAAATGTTTTTTAATCAATTAAACAACAGTGACTGTGTGGTCAACCATATCTGATGAGAACATCCTCAAATATGTAAGTACATGGGATGTCCTGGACATTGACCTCTAATTGACCGACAAGGTAAACTCAGTTAGAGTGCAGCAGAAGAAACTTTGTTATATGTTATCCTCCTCATAGAATAAAATAAAATAAGTGATCACAAATCAGGACTACTGTGTGGAAGACCACACGCTGCATGGTTTTATTATGTTCGCATCCGTTTCACTGTAAGGGAAAGATAATATTGAGTAGATAATGACAATCTTGCAAAGGTAATTATTTCGTATGTTTTGCTGTGCACATTATATGCTTTAACAAGTAAGACCTTGTTCACCCTAATATGTTATATTATTACCTTTCTTTGTGTAAAAGAAACTTGGGCCAGTGGTTATTATTCCAGCAAATAAGTGATGGTTGTTTTTGGAACTAATAATAAAGCTATAGATTACACTTTGCTCAGTGCAATGGAAACTTGGAGGTAAAAGGGTAAATATCATGGTAAACATCCAGTTCACTTGTGCGGGTAAAATAATATGCAACATACACTTTGTGGCCAATGTATCAGGTACTCCTGTGCACTGTAATGCAGTCAAAAGAACTACTTTAACTATTTAACTAAGTGTAATATATTTGAAAACATGTCTTACTTAGTGTGTGTGTGTTGTACTGGACTGCATGGTAATAAGGGGTGTTTCTAATATTCTGACCCCTTACTGCCCAGTCGGGATACAACGGTTCATTTGACGTAAGTTAGCTAGCAAGCTAACAGTGGTTAAAACACCGCCCCTCTTTGACACAATATTAGAGCTGCTGTCATGTTCTAATGTGTTTGTTAAAGAAGTACTTTAACTATGACTAACGCGAGGACACACGTTGTGGTCCAAGCAGCCGCTGATGTTAGCTGTCTATAGAGTATGGACAGGCGATTATTTAGCTCAGTACCTGCCGCTCTTGTTGCTAGTCGTGCAGAACAGTGCGCCGCCATGGATTTTTATTGAGAGTCACGTGGTGCGGAAGTCACGTGACGCACGGATACTAGTTCTCGATCTGTCTCTCTTGCACCATCCAGGCATGGATGTACTGTATAATAAGAACCATCCAGGCAATGTCAAGTATAATTTATTATATAAACGTTTCCGTGTATTTTGTTTTCATTATTAATTTTCCACGGACTTGTTTTCTTTCTTATGATTTTTAACATGTATATATATACATATATATATATATGTATATATATAAAAAAAAAAAAGTAGCAATATCATTTAAATTCTAAGCTGTGTTGTTTCTTGTATGGCTTTTTTTCCTCCTTTTTTGTTCAATTTTAAATGTATGTGATGATTTTCCTGTGTGTTTAACACATCATTCTTTTTACCAATACAGTTAAGAAAAACACTCCCAATCTAAAATGTATGTGCAATGTTTTTTCTCTGCTTGTTTTTCTTTTATTGCCTTGTTTTCATCATGTTTGTTGCTGATGGTTGTTGAAAATCACCAAACGTCATTTGGTTGTATGTGTTAAGTGACAATAAAGTGTCTAATGCAAAGACTGACATCTGCTGGCATTAGGCTACTCTTGTATATCCTGTTGAGTATTACTTTTATTTATTGTAAGGCGACCTCAAAAATAAAATGTTTAATTATTATTATTATTATAACTTTGTTTCAATTTTAAGCTTAGTTTGATTTTTTCAGGTCCTTAACAATTCACATCTGAAATATTTAACAATCCAATTACGCTGTTCCTCTCCGCCAGGCCCGGTTCAAGAACAAAATGACTCAGGGTGCATCTGAGATTAGAGAGGGTGCAGTGGTAGAGTGCTATTTTTCTAAGTGGGGAGTCGACCTAATACCCAGGGGGTCCTCACCTCCTCTAGGGGGGTCCGGGGGCATGCTCCCCCGGGAAGATTTTTTTTTAAATATTGAAGTTAAAAGCATCAATCTGGTGCACTTGAGCAAAAATGAAGATATCTATGGATACATCTCAACACCCATATGAAACAGAACTGTAAACAGATTTACTATTTCTCTGTACAGGCGAGTTGGGGACTTTTTTAAATATACCTGGGCAGGCTCTGTTTTGCCGAGGTCCTCTGGCACTTGCGGGCCGCTGAGGGGTGGCGGTGTTTGGGGCAACGAAGACGGCTGCGGCTGCATTGCCTCCGTGGGCGAGGCGGGCAAAGTCGGCGAGTCGGGCGGGAGGACGTTAGTGTCCACGACAGTGGCCGCGGGTAACGTACTGTCCCCATGATCAGGGGCCTCATTTATAAAGGGATATACGTTCAAAAAATGGCGTACGGCAGTTTCTACGCAATGTTTGCGATTTATAAAATACTAACTTGACGGGAAAACGTGCGCTCCTCCACGCAAACTCTAACCCATGCGTACGCACTAAGCACAAAAACGGGAGAGACGAGAAACTGCGACACCGTTGGCAGAAGGAAGAATGGAGAGAAATATGTGGAAATAATACCATAAATAAAATGTTACCTCTCATTTATCATATATGAAGAATTCATTTTCAAACATTGATTAAAGCCAATCTTAAAATGATTTAACAAACGCCTGTTTGAGACTCCTCAGTGCACACAAAAACATAACTGGGAGAAATAAATAAATACGGATATGTTATTTAAAACCACCTCGAATATGTTGTGTTAATGTTATGAAATGTTTTCTCATAAATGATGCGATAAGCAGGAGGACAGAATTACGTCTACACTGACGCCGTTTTGCATTTCTATAGGTTGTAGATACGAGCATGGTTTTATATATGTTTAATACATGTTTAATCGTGTTTTATGCCGTTTGCCAAGACTTGATAAGTCGCTCGTAAAATACAGGATGTATGGAAACTAAGAGCACCATATGTGGTAAATTTTACAAATATAACACAACACATTAGTTGGTTTCCTTTAACTCGTGGATATAGAGTTGCTGCGGGGGTTGAGATGCACAGGCTGCAGTGCAGACGCTGCGCACAGCTGATCGACAGCTGGGATACAAACCGCCAAATACAACAACATAATTCTGATCCAGCCGTCATGACTCCACTCCGGAGGGATCCCCCGATCATTTCTTAGAGTTTCTCATCAAGGGGGGGTCTCCTGTCCCCGGTACAAACACACTGCCTGAGGAAGGCTATGTGTATTTTTTTTTGTCATTAACCTTTTTCGGACCACTTATTTATTTATTTTGGTGACGATCCGACCTCCATG
>NW_011340668.1:0-6178 GCF_000735185.1 Notothenia coriiceps | reverse complement strand
AACCGTTTTTTATTTATGTGTCACAGTATTGCTTACAAAATACAAGATACGAAACATTTTCAACCGTGCGGTGCAAAAAAATATAAATATTCCTACCAATATTTTTATTTTGTTTCCTTCTTATTTTTGTCTAAGCTCAAGGGAGCCAGAGTAGAGGGCTGAAAGAGCTGCATGCGGCTCGAGAGCCGCGGGTTGCCGACCCCTGACTTAGACAGTGAGAGAGAAGGGCTAGATCGGGGCTTGACCCACGTCGCTCAAAAAGGCTCAATAGGCACACTGTAGACACTAATTAGAAGAACACAGACTAAAACAGCAATGTACAGACGAATCAGATGATTAAACATGATCTTATATATAAATAAATAAATAAAATATATTTTAAGATGTAGGCTATTTCTTTTGCATTTATTTGCATTTTTTTGGAATTCTTATTTGAATTACTTTCTGCTGACACTGTGCCCCACCTGCCCCTAATGACCAGTCACCACTGTCTGTGAGGTGCACTGAATACTAGTAAGTTATGGGAATGTTTTTGGCATGAAAAAGGTTGTTTGTAAACCTGCTGAATATTGGCTTTAAAGGAACATACCACTATTTTTGCATGTTTAACATTGTGTACCAATAACATTACATCACTGCTCGTCAATACAAAATCATTTCAAAGTAGCTTCTAATGTTAGTCAACACGCTGTTGGTTGACACTCTAAGAGATTATTATACAGCCATGCAATGCAAACATTTCAAATAATCCATGCTTTTCTAAAGCTTTATGCAGCAATAAGATTCCAACAATAATATAACCTAATGATAGTCATATAAGCTCACCATTATCTCTTTTCCTTTCTCATAACAGGGCCCCACCCTTTCTTGGTGGTCCTAGTGGTTCCTGCAGGTCCAAGTCCTACCACCACATGGCCTGCAGTCCCCCAGCTCGCTATTCTGACCACATCCAATCTGACCCCCTGTACAGGAAGACCCTCCGCTCCATACATCCGATGCAGGCGGCAGGCATTATCTCAGCTCAGAGTTATGGGGCGCGGCGCGGCCACACCACCCGCTACGTGATCGTCAACGAACACGACCCCAGGAAGAAGCTGCTGCGCTCGGCCACACGGATCCCTCGCCACTTCCTCATGGAGGAGCCCGCAGAGATCCTGGAGCTTTACCCGCGTAACATCAAACGCTACGCCCCCCGCAGCGCTCACCACCAACCACACCCTCACCGCTCACACCCATCACAGCAGCATCTCAGTGAAGAGGAGGAAGAGGAGGGGGATGGGAAAGGAAAAAGAAGGATATCGTTGGGGAAGGCTCATCGGCCCAGATCCCTCTCTGACCTGCACCAGCCTGCACACTTCTACATCGGGGACCGCGGGGAGAGACACGGGTCTAAAGACAGCCGAGGAAGATATGGAGTGCATGAAGAGGATGAAGAGGAGGATGGTGAGGAAGAAATAGACTGGGGAGATTTAGAGCCACACTCCCGGTCTCAGAGCAGTGTGAGAGGAGCAGACTCTGTTCTGGTGCGAAACAGGCGTCACATCCACTCCCCAGGAAGACCCTGTCCCTCCCCGGTCAGGAGCATGCACATGCAGTCTCATGTGAAACCCAAGACCAGACCGAAGCTGGAGCCCCCTCTGACCGAGTCGGACTCGGCCTCGCTGGCCTCCAGCAGCGACCAGCAGAACAGCAGCACTGACCAGTACATCCAGGTCATCCACAACAAGGACCACTATCTCAAGTCAGAGGCCAGGCAGGGAAAGCAGGCCAAAAAGAAGTCCAAAACCAGCTTTGATCTGAATGTCACTGAGTCAAAGGACCTGGTCTATTCCAATGTATGACAGCTTTGCTAATATTTATGTGTAAAAATGTTTCTCAAAATATCTTAGAGAAATACCCTACTAGGGCTTAATACATTTTATTGAGAGCACAGAGAGTATATTATAAATGTAATTTGTTTATTTTATGTGTGTGGTCTTGTATTTTGAATTGGTTATTTTAGCAATGTGTAACAATCAAAACACACTGAAGTTATTTGTGTAACATGAACAGAAATACAGCTTACACGATAACACTGTTATTTTCTGTTTGCACCTCTCAATTTATTTATTATTTTTATTATTATTATAATAAACATTATTTGATTTGACTGTACAGTATTACATTTGTACTTTCTGTTTTTGTTTATCTCTATTTTACATGTATGTTTACATAAACTTGCATACCCTTGCATTCACTAACAACATTTTCTGCAACATTCAGCTTATTATATTGTATATCATATAATTCATCTGCATTTCTTACACATTGGTTTTACAACATACTCGTGCACTCGTGTTTTAATGTTATATGTCATTATTGGAGGAGCCTGGGACTTTTTCATTGCCATAACTACACTGCAGCTACTGTGTATATGACAATAAAGCCTTTGAATCGTAAATCTTACAATAAAATACAATTGTTATTCCTCTCAAATGGATCGGGTCGTAGTGGGGATTTCCCCATTTGTAGAATGACATGACAGACCACTACATTTCCCAGCTTGCTTTGCGAGAATTCCAGCTGCAGGTGCGTGACACCTCTGGTGCTGGTGATCGATGTATGAGGAGACCGGAAGTCAAACAGACTGCCAGAAAGAGTCGGGACGCGGCTCTGCCTTCAATATAAGATACGTGGAACAAGTCAGTTACTAACATATGTTGCTTTTTACAAACTACACGTAATATAATTGAATAAATCACTGTATGTTATTCACAATATAGTAAAAGGTTTAGTAACATGTTCATAAACACTTAATTTCGTGAAATGTTTTTTTATTTTGAGAGCTAAAACCGGAAGTTATTGCTACTGGATGATGTGACACATCGCTAGGAGATGTCCTTGTATTTCAGGAATTCCATTCAATTACTTTTCGGATTTGATCTTTGTTCCAGAGGCAGGTGTGGGCTGCTGCGCCGCCACAGAGGTGTTGTAGAGAGCAGTCCCAGAGTTGTCACATTCCTCACAGCCGGGAGGTAGCTATTTTTTAGTAAACGATGCGGGCATCGCTTAGCACCTTTCATTCATTTTGGCTAACGCTAGCTTTGTAGTGGCGGCTCCACATCCTAATGATAAGTAACTCGCCACCGCTGCATTTGCGTGACTGACCCAGCTACAGTGTGACTCAGATTTCCTGTTGAATTGAAAGAAAACGTTATTGTGTGTCAAACAGTAAGCGACAATAACGTCAGCTGGTCTGAGAAAGGTCACTTTTACTATCTATTATGGATTATGAACATAAAGCAAAGGCAGTGGGGGATTGTCTGATGGGCTACAAGACGGATGAGTCCGGGTGGAAAGTCTGCAAAAAATCGGTAAACATTACGTTTTTATTGTCTGATATGATTTTCTACGACATTAATGGACATGGCCCTGATACATGCTGTTCTCAGATAGTGTTTTAACATACAGAACAATGACGTTAGCTTCAGTGATACATGTCACTGGATGTGGCCTTGCTCACCGAGGTAGACCTAACGTTAGCTTAAAGACAGGACAGCTCTATTTCATAAATGTGAGGCTTTACTGTTCACTATTCCATGATGTAACACGTGTTGTTGTTTGTTCTAACCAATGCTGGAAAGTAACGAAGTACATTTATTCTAGACTTAAGTAAACACATGGAGGTACTTGTGAATATGTTCACATTATGCTACCTTACATTTGGACCCCATACACTTTGTAAGGCAAACTTTTTACTGCATAAGTAACTTACAACTTTGAAAAACTATGTTGGTTATAAAATATATAAAACAACTAATATATTGTGGTATAACATTATAAGTTAAGCTAACCAGCAGTATATCATTTAGTTAAAATAAACCCCACATTTATCTGCTGCAAGATTGAAGTAAATGACACATGAATGCATCAATAATTATTATTATATATAAGATAGTGAAATGGGCTATTACTACATAATGATACTTTGGTACTTTAAGTATATATTTGTAATACTTTTGTACTTTTACTCAAGTTACATTTTGAAAACAGAGCTTTTGTTTGTAACCGAGGTGTTTTAAAATGTAGAATGTATGCTTTTCCTTTGACTTTACTAGTAAAATATCTGAGTAGTTCATGTTCAAATGATGCTGGACAGAACAGCTCAGACAAGCGATGAATAGATCATTTAATGTTTTGCACTTGATGAAACAAAGTGTTATAGATGTCATAGTGGTTTAGGTTAGATTTTAAGTTATTTGTTACAGCAACATTAGGAACTAGACATTGCTCATCAATTAAAAATAAAATAAAAATTAACAGTAAATGTATAGATATCAACAGAAAGATGAATATCTATAGAGTATCTAAAGAGTACACACTACACAGAATAAGCAAGAATGCACAAATGGACCAACCTACTAAGTAAAACTTAGGACACTGAATACAGTACACCATACAGTGATGTAGAGAGAGCCGTTTTGAAAGACATACTCTTAGTAATAATTCAGCAGTACAAAAAACTATTTCATACGTAAACATCCTGCATTCAAAATGATACATAAATAAAAGTACAAAAGTATTAGAATAATTACGGAGCCGCTAAAGGGACATGGGGAAGAAAAAAAGAGAGAGAAACAAAAGTCGGGATAACGGGTTAGTTTCTTGTGCGCACGAGAAACTAACCCCTTATCCCGACTTATTTTTTTTTTAGAATTTTACCGGTGCGCCAAGGAGGAAGTGGAGCACAGAGGAGACAACCATTGCATTGCAGACTGTTATGTTTACGTGGGGAAATGACAGTGAATACATTATTTGAGATATATTTCGAACTCAGACTTAATTTTAAGGACATTTCGGCCAGGGGTGTGTGGTTAAAACGTAGCAGCCTGTGGTCACTCCAGGAGGCAGCGGGACGTGTAACTCGAGAAGAGCAGGACCAGCGTGCAAAGAGCTTTTACGCACCGCCGTGTTTACCTTCATTCGATCAGCTAAAGAGTGACCGCAGGCTGCTACACACACACACACACACACACACACACACACACACACACACCGAACTGCCCGATTACTCCCCCTTTTATTCGTTTTATGAAGGAGATGTCAGAAAAAAGTCTCGTGCGCACGAGAAACGAACCCGTTATCCCGACTTTTTTTCTTCTCTCTCTCTTATTTTTTTAATTTCATGTCCCTTTAGGGGCTCCGTAAATAATATATATTATATCACTGCATTATATTTTGTGATACATAAATCTGTATATCAATTTATTTTGCAGCTGGTTAAGGATCGGATAAAATTAACAGCTTGTTATTCTGCCAGGTATCTCTATCCATTAGCCGCGTTCACACCGCAGTACTTTTCCCACTTTAGTTCCGAAATGTCGCGTTCACACCAAAAAGAGCCGGAACTCAAATGAGTTCCCCCTTTTCAGTCCCTGCTAGAGAGCAGGAACTTCCGTGGGAGAAAAAACGTCCTATGTCTGATTGGCTGGGCGGATTGCAAACCACGCCCCGTAAAACTCCCAAAAAGTGTTGTGAAGCCGCCATTTTATTATCCTCGCATTAGCATGATTAGCATTAGCCCAGCGCACAAATGCAGAAAGACTAACTTATGGAAACACAAAAGAAAACATGGGAGATGGGGAGGTGTCGGCGTTCTGGCCGTTTACTCGGAAGGCTTCAGTAGAAACTGCTGGGAGTCCCAGCAGCTTCTACTGAAGCCAGTCCCCAACTCCGGGGACTTCCGGCCGGGGACTCCGGGTGGCAGTATACGCCGTGAAGTTGTTTGCGGCCTGCCAGTAAACCCAAAGCAGCAGAAGAAGAAGAAGTGACGTCAGCGGCTTCATTTTCCTAATCCTCCCTCAGGGACTTATTCTGGTGTGAACGCGATCTGTACTTAGTTCATGAGAACTAGAGAGTTCTCATGAACTAAGTTCTCATGAACCTTTGTTGGAAAAGTACTGCGGTGTGAAAGCGCCTATTGACTGTTACCATTTTGATCAGAAGTTTTTTTTTAAATCAGAATATTCATTAAAACCATCACATATGGTTTTTTAAGCGTTAGTCAGAACTCTTTCATCCAAATGTAGCACCTAATCCACCCTGTCACTTATTATTAGCTTCATCGGCTGGTACAGTTCAGTGCAGTTTAGGGCCGTGTAATAATAACAACACATGGTGTTTTATATAGCGCTTCTCC
>NW_011340667.1:2725-2955 GCF_000735185.1 Notothenia coriiceps | reverse complement strand
ACTACGTACCTACTATGCCATATACACACACACACACACACACACACACACACACACACACACACACACACACACACACACACAATCACACATAAGCAGACACAATCACACACAGATGTACACACACACCTTGTTCTGGCTCTTCATCACACAATACATGCACGCACATGTTCTGAGCACACACACAGGTACATACACACACTTTGTGTTTGCTGTTGACTCAAACTCTC
>NW_011340667.1:1633-1867 GCF_000735185.1 Notothenia coriiceps | reverse complement strand
AGGACTGCCCGATGGCCCGGGGCCATCTAGTATTTATCTCGGGCAATGAAGCCTCACCTGCTGGTTGCCCGATCGGGCAATCTATTATGCTAGTATCATGCAGCTCGCGGATCCAGTAATGAGTGACCCGACAGCAAAACTAAACATATCTATAACTAGTTTAGGTAGTTTGAGAGGTAATTAAAATAGCTACGTGTGATATTCTAACCTGAAGTGTGTGTTTTGTCCGCTCAC
>NW_011340667.1:0-1593 GCF_000735185.1 Notothenia coriiceps | reverse complement strand
AGCAGTGAGCGGACAAAACACACACTTCAGGTTAGAATATCACACGTAGCTATTTTAATTACCTCTCAAACTACCTAAACTAGTTATAGATATGTTTAGTTTTGCTGTCGGGTCACTCATTACTGGATTCGCGAGCTGCATGATACTGGCATAATAGAATGCCCGATCGGATCGGGCAACCAGCAGGTGAGGCTTCATTGCCCGAGCTAAATACTAGATGGCCCCGGGCCATCCTTAATGTCGAGCCCTGTGATTCCAAAGAGTCTTGCACTAAACAGGCTTTAGGGCCGACTCGTTAGGGCCAGAAGCAGACTGCGGAGCTCATGCAGAATGCTATTGGCATTTGGTGCAGTGAGGACTTCGATCAAGATCTTATTCACATCACACAATAGACTTACCGCCCGAACAGGGACTTGAACCCTGGACCCTCAGATTAAAAGTCTGATGCTCTACCGACTGAGCTATCCAGGCTTCGAGAAGTACTTCTTCTGGAGGAACCAATCACACAAGGTCCAACCGGAGCAGACCATTGGATTACCATGAGACCTGTTTATGGCAGGGTCGTATGTGGCCTTGTTGGGGCCTTGAAAACGTTTAAAGTGACATGCATTTCCCCACGGAGTCTTCCAGAAACTGGTTTTAACCTCAATCAAGACTTCAGTCACATCAAACAATAGACATACCAGCACAAATACAACAACAGCATGTGCATATAATAGAGACTGGACTGTGGACAGACCCATACATGTATTTTATGTATGATGGATGCTTGCATAGAGAAACACACACACATATACAAACACACACACACATTCTCAGATAGTGTATATATGCTAAAGTGACAGAGATAAATAGAGGTTCGAGCAGCAGTTCCGCTTCAACACACACATCAACAGAGAGTTTGAGTCAACAGCAAACACAAAGTGTGTGTATGTACCTGTGTGTGTGCTCAGAACATGTGCGTGCATGTATTGTGTGATGAAGAGCCAGAACAAGGTGTGTGTGTACATCTGTGTGTGATTGTGTCTGCCTATATGTGTGTGTGTGTGTGTGTGTGTGTGTGTGTGTGTGTGTGTGTGTGTGTGTGTGTGTGTGTAGGGCGAGCACTAGCCAGCGTCCAGCCACAAGAGTGTGTGTGTGTATGTGTGTGTGTGTGTGTGTGTGTGTGTGTGTGTGTGTGTGTGTGTGTGTGTGTGTATGTCTGTGTGTGTGTGTGTGTGCGCGTGTGTGTATGTCTGTGTGTGTGTGTGTGTGCGCGTGTGTGTATGTCTGTGTGTGTGTGTCTGTGTGTGTGTCTCTGTGTGTGTGTGTGTGTGTGTGTGTGTATGTATGTGTGTGTTTGTGTGTGTGTGAGTGTGTGTGTGTGTGTGTGTGTGTGTGTGTGCGTGTGTGTGTGTGCGTGTGTAGGGCGGCACNTCTATAACTAGTTTAGGTAGTTTGAGAGGTAATTAAAATAGCTACGTGTGATATTCTAACCTGAAGTGTGTGTTTTGTCCGCTCACTAGCAGTGAGCGGACAAAACACACACTTCAGGTTAGAATATCACACGTAGCTATTTTAATTACCTCTCAAACTACCTAAACTAGTTATAGA
>NW_011340666.1:0-3547 GCF_000735185.1 Notothenia coriiceps | reverse complement strand
ATGTTGGCTGTGAGCCAGCCGCGAGCATGGTCGCGCGCCCTGCTTGTCGCCGCGTTTTGATTACGTCATTGTTAGGCCTGTCGCGATAATCGATAAATTGACTTATCGTACGATAAATAAAAATGGACTCGATAACTTTTCTGAGCTCGATAAATTGCCGTTTACATGCGTGTTTGTTTACATAAGGATGTGATCAGCATTTTAGCTAGGAGCGCTGTGGCTGCCAGACGAGCTGTGGCTGCCAGGCGCGCTGTGAGGGGCGGGGCTGACACACAGCCAGGTCAGGACACTCCGCGTGCACGTGCAGCAGCGTAGCAGCCAAATTAATAATATAGCGACAAGCGGGAGACAACGTGTGACTTACTCGCGGGGAATTTAAAGTGAAATGGAATTGGTTACAAAACCTAACGACACATCTCGATTCTCCGGTGTGGCAGTATTTTGGATTCAAACCAAATCAACGAGGCGAACCTACGGACTTGAATGAGCCGGGCGGTGTGTCGCATTGGTTTAAAAAAGGTAGCGACAAAAGCAGGCAATACCACGCATTTTAAACCACCTAAAACACAACCACCCCATTCCGTTTTCCCAGCTGGGAGCAAACACGGCAGCTGGAGATGGAGAGCATTTGCCCGACAATGCAAACATGTTGGTGTTCCTTGCTCGAAAACTTAGAAAAACAGATTTGGATATGGCCTGTTGAGGCATCTTGGTCTTTGACAGTGGACTGTACACTTGACTGTTGTTTTAAGGAGTTTTTTTTTGCTTGTGAGATAATGTGTGCTCATATTTATTTATTTATTTATTTATATATATATGAATGAGAGAGAGAGCTCTGTTTTCCAGCCTGACTCTATTTAATTTATTGTTTTGGTTGTGTGTGATTTAATTAATTTATTATAATTTAATTAATTTGTTTTATTTATTAATTTATATATTTTAATATTATTTCACATTTCATTTGCAATGTTGAATGTTCAATACAAAGTTATGTTTGAAAGGATGTACTTGAATTATTATTATATATTATCATTATGTCTAAAATGGTCTTAAAACGGTGCCGACAATATTATCGTTTATCGCAATAATTTCCAGAAAAATGTATCGTCCAACACAATTAATTATCGTGACAGGCCTATATACATAGTCTCTGTAATGTCTCCCATAGGTTTCTGAAGAGCCGGTAAAGCTAAATGTAGAGTCGCCTTGGCAGTGACAACTCCCGGGTCATCCAAACAATGGGCAATAACCTCTAAAACCCACTGGACACGCCCTGCTCAGCAACAACACAGAAAACAAGTTAGCGACTGGTGAATATAAAAAAACATTTAGCAGCTGGAGAGACAGACATTTATCTCTGGAAGAGGTAGAGAAGCATATGGATGTGTAAATAGGTAACTGTTTGCATACACAACCAACAAATATTCTTTAAGGGGATGATCATTAAAATGTTTGCCAATTTTTTTTTAACACAACACAAAAATATCATCCTTTACTAAGAATGAAAAAGTAGCTTTTAGAACTGCCCTTAATATAAGCTGGTTGATGTTCATTTACAAGTTATAAACATGGGCCATTCATTCACACATTCAATCATGTGGAAATATAAATAAAATGTAAATAAAATGAATATTCAATACATATTCTTGCCACACGTGGCAGCCCTGAGCACAGCAGTGTAGAGCATCAAAGAGTATTCAGTTCATAAAGGCATTGTGGTACACTGTTTTTTACACTCTCTGCTGAGTGTAATGTATCTCAACGCACATACATGTTTTTTTAGACCATCTGGCTCGGCATGTTTGACTCTGCTTGGAAATGCATGTATGTGCTAATTAATTAGCATAGCTCAGGAAGCAATTATACTGTGATGTGCCCTCCTGACAACACCACCCCCACCTCCAGCCCCCACACAGACAAACACTATCCCTCTCTCTTACTAGTCTTTGCGTGGCACTTGAACACACTTCATTAGCTATGATGTGGGGAGGAGTGAGCGGGGGTCCGAGGGGCCGTCACTCAGCATCTGTCCTCGACCAGGCTGAAGCTGGACGACCGAAAGAGGAGCTTTCAGCGGGCCTGCTGTCAGACACTCAGCACACAGGCTGCTTAGAACGTGAACACAGAGTGAAGCCTCATACTGTGTGAGCGTCATCCACAGCTGACTGCTGAAGGCTGTTTATGGATTTTAAATCAAAAGAAAGCAGTGATGGAATGTAGTGAAGTACATTTACTCAAGTACTGTACTTAAGAACAATTTTTAGGTACTTTACCTCTGTTTTTACATTTTATGCTATACTTTATACTTCAAATCCACTACATTTTAATGGCCAGTATTATACTTTTTACTTCACTATTGACAGCAAATAGTTACTTTAGAGATTCAGACGATTAGCTTATCCACCATGGAAATTAAAGGGGACCTATCATGCAAAATGCACTTTGTGATGTCTTTAATACATAAATATGTGTCCCCGGTGCGTCGAGAACTCACGCAGTGTCAGAAAATAAAACTCTCTCTCTTTTCCCCGGCACCCAAATCTTTTAAAAACGGGTGTACAACGAGCGGATACAGATTTCCATCTGAACTGACGTGTCCATCCGAACTGACGTCGACGGACCCACAGAAAGTTGCTATCAGAAACAATGCCTGACGTGTTTTGGACATTTTTGTTTACATTAGCAAGCCTAGCTAACACTCAGAGCTAACCTGTACTGTAGAGCACATGTGTTTAAAAAGCAGGAAATATAAAAAGGAACTCACCTTGTGATAAACCCGCAAGAGAAAAAGCATTTGAGCTCCATACTGTTTCAGAAATAATCCTTGACATGGTTTAAACAGGATGGCATTTTATCACAGCAAAATTTTACTTTTTCTCCAGTAGAATTCTGATCAGGCTTTAGCTCTGCCTCCTCTTATTTAGTTATTTCAAGCTAAGGACCCAAAATCTGCGTTTCTCTAACAGGGCTGCAAAAGAGGGGTTTGAGCAGTATGAGGCATGGCTACAATGGGTGATCTGTTTGGGATTTTAAGCACAAAACTTTACAGACATGTTTTGTATAGGTATGGCCCTACAATATATTTTTCCAATATAGCATGATAGGTCCACTTTAACTAATGAAAACCTATTGACAAATATTTAGGTTTATACTTTAGGTTTTCCAGATGTATAAGATAACCAGCAACAGTATACAAAGTAATTAAAATAAGCTCCACCTTTACCAGCTGTGATGAACACATTCATTTTATATATGTGATTCGAAATAATAAATAAATAAACAATACAATATTATATAATATACTAATGTAAATATTGAAAATACTCTATTATATTGAATGAATAATTATGTTCATGGTGGATTCATGTTTTGATCATTTTTTATCGGAAAAAGGTTATTCACGCTAGGGCTGAACGATATACCGTGTCATGGCGATAACCGCGATATGCACATGATCGGTTGATCCATAGGTTAATAATGTATCTGTGCCTTTGAAGCAATTGTTTATAATCCATAATTCAATTTTTATGTAAAAATCGGAGAACAA
>NW_011340665.1:0-5017 GCF_000735185.1 Notothenia coriiceps | reverse complement strand
TTATTTTAGCCAGGCCGGCTCAGATGATTGGTTGTGCTTTTTACAGTACTACGGCTTCCACAGATTACATTATTTAATGGATTTTTTGTCAAAGCATTTAATGTATTCATTGCTATCGGGATGTTAAGAGCATTCCATGGAATATGACAAGTGTTTCTGAAGTGAATTACCTACCCTACCTTTTAAGTACAGTACATGTACTTAGTTACTTCCCATCTCTGGTAAATAAACAGCAGTTAGCTCGCAATTTAGCCTTAGCAACTTTACAAATTGATTAAAAAAGAACTCTCATGCTATGTTTACGATGGTAGATCACTCTCTTACTTTAAAATGTAATTTATCTAGGATTCCAGGCTCGATAAAATGTTCTTTGATTACCTGCCGTATAGCCTATATAAATTATCTGGTTACAAATGAATCCAACGACCTCATTTAGGTATTTCACATTTATTTTATAATATTTAGATACAAAATGTTACATTTATTAGCCTGTCTACAGAAGCATATCATTAGCATAAAGCTACAGTAGCTTAAATATTTTTCCAACAAACGTTATGCTTCACTAAGATAAAAAAGCCATCCATTTATTTCTAGCTTGGTTGTTAAACTAGATGTAATAACTTGAATGGATATATTATACAAGTTCCATAAAAAGGTGTTCAAAGCTGGTTTAAACATTTAGTATGCTGCATTTGTAAGACACATTTTGACATATAAACACATTTTTGATGATCATGTTTGGTATACAGCATGATCAGGGAGGACAGGAGTGTTTGTAGGTTTCTCTTTCTCAATGTGCAGACTGTGTGTGATTAGCCGCTTTCACACCGCAGGACTTGCCGTAGGCCTACTTTAGTGCCGGCACTAAAGTACCACGGCACTGAATCCGCCAGAGGGCTAGTGCCAATCGCATTCACACCGCAGTACTTTCCCTGAGGCAAGATTACGCTGACGTCACTTCGTCTTCTTCTTCTCTGGGTTTACTGGCAGGCCGCAAAACCACTTCACGGCGAGTACAAAAAAAAACGAGAGAAGAAGAACTACACGGGGGAGGGGGTATCAGCCCACCCGCTGTACGTATATATATATATATATATATATATATATATATATATATATATATAATAGGTAGGCTCAGCAGACAGACCGTAGTGCAAAGATAAAGTGTCACATGATTATCTGCTAAATAGTGAATTCAGCATCAACTTCACCAAGATGAAGTTCATATCTTCCTAAAATACGTGTTACTTTATGTCCCTACTAGAATCCGAGCTCAAATGACTCAAACCAACAAAATGTCCAAGCAAAGAATCATGTACACCATGAGGCTAGGTTATAAGGGTAATTTACAAATTTAAAATACCCCATTATAACAATGGACTTTATCTTTATGTATTTATTATATATTACCCCCTCAGGCTGATTTTGGAAAAGGACATTAACCGTTGTTTGGTGTTTTTCCCTTATTTATCTAAAACAAATGACATGATAAATTACTTGTGTTTATGTGTGTAAGACTGTTTCTGCCCCTGCCATTGCTGCACAAGGTTGCAACATTGTAGATAAATTCAACCACCTACACCTGTCTGCTCTCACATTCTTCTATTCTGCAAATTTGGGGTGGGACACAATAAATAAAGCTTCGCCAGTTTGTTTATTTTATTGCACAATCAAGACATAACAATAACGGCATCACGCCGCTCAAGTAGCTTTTGCGAACATCGCTCAAAACATTTGGAGTTGGGAACTGCTTTCTGTAGAAGCTGCTGCATCCCGTCCTCAGAGTAAATTGCCAGAAGCGCCGACACTTCCTCATCATTCCACCGCTCCGGTGTTGTAGTACGTGTGGTCATAACTGCTGTAAAGTACAAAAAAATTACTCGCTCAGGTGTGGATGAGAGTCTAACGGGGCGTGGTTTGCAATTCGCCCAGCCAATAGAAATAGAATATAAATTGGCACTCTTTTATCACCAGGTTCGTACCACCTCTCTAGCAGGGACTGAAAATGGCCAAAAGAGTTCCCCGCACTGAGTAGTTCCCGGCACTGAGTAGTCCCCGGCACTGAGTAGTCCCGGCGGTGTGAACGCGACATTATTGGTACTAACGGAACTAAAGAACCAAAGTACCAGGGAAAGTCCTGCGGTGTGAATGCGTCTATGGAGTGTAAACCCTGCCAATCATCAAAGGCTACCTGGACCATTGTCTTCTGTAATTTGGACATTTAAGTCCCTCAAATGGTAGGAGATCTTCTCATTCCCTGCAGGGGAGAGTCATGTAGGCGCAAAGTAAGATCAAAAACATCTTACAGAAAGTATCTCACATTAATGCCAAATCAAACTGCCACTGGGGCTAGAAATAATATAAAGAACACTATTGTTTTATAAAGTAATATTTCTTATACCTTTAATATAAACACTATGAGCTGCTCTGTGCCAGCATGTTTTCAATGAGATCAACAACTAACTTTACAGCAAAGCATATTTGAAAATGAGTACAATTTGCTTCGTAACCTGATTGTTTGTTTTTTTGTGAACAATCGTGTCAAAATGCTCAGTCCTTGTTTGCCAGCATATCATCCAGAATACGCTCACACATGTACAGGCAGCGAGGCACATGGAAGAACCCTAGAGAGGAGAGGAGAAACATTATCTTAATTAACAGACAAAGCAGGAAACGTTCACTGGAAATGAGTTTGTGATTATGTGCGTGGTAATACTGTATGCATCACGGAAGTGCATTAACATGTGGTATAAAAAATAGACGAATAAAGACTGACTTTTTTGTCAACTCAAAGAATGAGGTTGATAATATGATACAAACTATCAAGGATGGAGACTTAATTAGAAAATAGCTGCCAGGATAACATCTGGAGCTCATACTCCACATATGCAGTATTCCTAAAAACGTTAAAGTCTGAAAATGTTTTATGTTTATTTTCATGGCTCTGTTTAAGTTATATTGATAAGCATTTTTTTTTGGTTTCGCCCGTGTGGGCATGTGCGGAGGGAGCGGGAAGTGTAGTGTACTGTGATATTACAGTATAAATGAAATGGCACCGATTACTGTACACTATAATGAAATAAAAAGTCTGAAAATGACCCCTAACGCTTTCAGTTGTATTTACTTCTGTTTTAAACATAAATGATGTTCTTACCTTTAAAGGGGCCTCCTTTAAAATCCAGTGCCACTTTCCCTTCTTGTGTCAAATAGCCGAACCACTCGCCTTTCTGAGCATCAGGAAACTGTCCAGAATCAGGCACACATATAGTTTATCAGCGGATCATACAAATATATCGGTTTTATTTAAAACACTGCAAATCTGTCTTGAGTCCTCCAAATAAAGTATATATGGTCTTTGGATGTAAAGTTATTTATTTACATTACTGGCATTCCTTTTCTGTAAATGTTAACCTTCAAATTACACAACTGACACTGCCCAACTGCTACTGTGTACTGTGTGTATCACAGAAAAGGCGCATACGTTGAGTATTGAACCACAAACAAAGAAGAATGATGTCTTGGGTCTGTTACAGAATCACATTTCTTTAGCTGACATTCATTATTATTTTATTTTAGCCCTCTAATAAGTTAATGTACCATGATACAACCCGAAAGTACTCTGACCTCTGGTGTTTAATACTTTGGCTGCAGTGTGAACTCACATGCTTGAAGGTGTATTCAAAGACTTCAGAGAACCTGTGCAGGAGTGCGGGCTCCCTGGTGTGACTGTAGGCCATCAGGAAGGCGATGAGGGCCTCACAGTGGGGCCACCACAGCTTCATATTCCATTCCAACTGAAAACCAACACAGCGGCATCAGACAGCCTGCTCTCATACATTTGATTCAACTCAAGAAATCAACCAGATGCTAACAATAAGTACTATTACAAGCAAAACACTACAATATTCACTGGCTATCCTCTCACTCCCCAACCTCCATAGTCCTGTATTTGTCTTTCTGATGGGGAGCAGGGGATCTTTAGGTTTACACTATATGCCACATAATACTGGCATGCATCATCGGAAACCTGGGAAGATAAAGATTCATTTAGGATGACGATCGGCATTGTAATGTCAAAGTGTTCTGGTCATACATTGGTAAAAATATGATTTAATAATTTAAATAAAATGTGCATAAGAGCTCAGAACATTATGCTAGAAGTGTAAGATACCAATCCTAAATAAGAAAGGTCACAAACACCTTCAAAATGACACAACTAAGTTACATGGAACACATGTTTGTGCAGTTCTGACACTGGTTAGGGACCCCAGCATGTAGAACAAATGTTTAGTACTTGTACTGCATTATATTTGCCCAATACTACATGTGATTCACATACAGTAAGCATGTTTTTAGAGAGGTGACTTAGGTGATGGATATCTATTAGGGATATAACGATATACCGAATATCGCGGTATCGCGGTAAATAAACGTCCCAATACCGTCGTGAGACTGACAAAATCTACCGCGATTTAAAAATCGTTTTTTTTTTAAACCTTTATTTAACCAGGTGGTTCCATTGAGATCATCGATCTCTTTTTCAAGAGAGACCTGTCCAACATGGCAGCAAGTAGGTTACAACATGAACATAAAACAACAGATAACACAAAAGGACATCGTATTTACAGGGCTACATTTACACACCTAGAGACATTGACAAGTACCAACAATATATATCTCGCCCTGTCAATAAGCCTCACCTTCTTGGTGGAGAGACAATGCACAGTTTGACCCACCGCTGTCACCCATGGCCAAAGCATATCTCTCCGTCCCACTGAGGTGGCGTTAGACTTTTTCGCTGTCCGTCATTTTGACAGACAGGATCGTAAAATATCCGTCATAATTCCTTATTACTCGTCGGGTCTGAACAGTTCATGAGAGAGCACGCTCGTGAACTGTCAACAGGGGGGGGGGCGGTGTTATGCCGTGTGTACACAGCGGAGCTGAGCAGAGCACATACACACACACACATCATGCGCCTTTGTGACCGGACATTTCCTTCATACAACGAGTAATA
>NW_011340664.1:0-4116 GCF_000735185.1 Notothenia coriiceps | reverse complement strand
CACTCCCCAGTGGTGATTCTGTATTAAAACTTCGCATCATATTATAAAATATGTGCACCTGGCATGAATGTATTGGCACAGCAATGTCAGGCTTGGATGGAATTTTAAGACGCACTGTAGATACACTTACATTTAATGAATGGTAAGGCGAGGCGCTTTACAAAAATGAAAGACATTCAGACAAAGGCATTTAAAAACAGTCGTTAAAAAGAAAAGATAAAAGAAACATTTTTACATAAAAAATTTACATGAAAAAAAATACATGAATAAAAAGTTACAGTACAGTTTAAGATATGAATAGTTCACACAGAAGCTCCATTTTACTGATGCCTTTCTTTATGGTTTCTCCGAACATGAGCTGTGTACGCTTGTATGGCACATACGTCCCGAGCAGCATACACAGAGAAAACCAGCCAGGACAAAGTCCCCAGACACTGATTCCCTGGGGTTACTAGCCCCAAATGTTCATTAACCAAAACGAAACACAACCGCTCAGTTTCACTTAAAAGCAGCGGCAAAAAGATAAAAGCATGGACAAGTTTTTCCAAATCCTGCTGTGACATTAGTCTTTTAATCCTAGATATGTTCTTTAGGTGATAGTAGGCTGATTTGGTAACTGTTTTCATGTGACTGTAAGATACATACATGTAAAATAGCTTAAGTTACCCGAATTGTTAAACTTTTTAATGCTCAAATAGTGATTAAACTGTCAAATTGGATTTAGAAATCATTAAACAAGAATAATGTACACTTTTTGTTCTTAGAATATGATTTCATGAAGTTTATTTTAAGCATTTTAGTGTTCGAATTTTATTTCAATTTGCATTTAGGTGCATTGTTGAGTACAACTATAACATGTACTGTATGTACATTTCAATGTTTTTCCATAAAGAATAAAGGAGTTATGTGTACTTGTTCAATGAGGTCATTTCTTGCTACATGCATTCCTGTACATTATAATTTGACTGAAAATAACACACACCTGCATGCTGGAATACAGAGTCTTCCTCATCCTCTCCGTCCATTAACTGCAGGTAGGGAGCAGGAAACCAAGCCAAACCCTTTGAGTCGTTCTCAACCAGCCACCAACCTGGAGAGGAAATAAAACAACCTTTAAGCATAACAGAAATACAGAAAGAGTAGCTCAAGTTTTTTTTGCTGATTTCCAGTAGCCATCTACATGAAAGCTGAGGCACTGACCTGCAGGATCTTTGATCAGCACGTCCAGCTTCTCGTCCATAGCGACCTTAAACGGACGATTCTTGGTATCTTTTGTCTCGTAGGCGGCCACGCAGGAGTAAGTCTGGGTGACAAACGGGTGAGTGACGCTGCCTTTAGGCTGGTGAGAAACTTCTCCTCCTCCTCCACCATCAGGCAGATCATCAGACATCAGGATCATGATGCTGTGTGAGAGAGAAAGCAATCATTTAATAATCAAGAACTCATTTAAACTCTCTTGTAATTTGATCTGAAACTCTGGTGTGAGAACTGACCTGTTCTTGGTGAAGTCTGACTGCAGGTCGTGATCTTTGGGTGTGAAGAACTGAGTCACCTCTGGGGTCCGTGTCACACTTTGATCGCACTTCAGAACTTTCTCGCAGTAGCTCTCCAGGAACTTCATGCGTTGGATGGAGCGCTTGGATCCTGTCTTCTGGCTGCTCTTCCTGGCCTGTCCTGCAGAGAGGAGAGGAACATTTTTCAAGATTATTACCAGACTGTAAAGAGAGCAGCGTCTAGTCCAAAATGTAAATGTGTTCATGAAGGAAACAGTCATAGGGAAGGAAAATGCCCTAAGATTATTACCAGACTGGCTGAGAAATAAGGTGAATTTCTATATTTATACAGCATTTTTCTTGGAAAGTACAAAATGTAATATCCAACTAATTGCTTCAAACTAAGCTAAAACTGAAAAACAGAAGGCATTAGACAATACATCAGGTAAATGTTTGCAGTGTTCTTAAACTCTTGTAGTTGGCTTTTCCTCTAATTATCGGCTGCAAATGCACCATTTTTGTGTAAGGAGACAATTAAAATAGACCTTTTCTAACATACATTTGAGCTATTCTTACCTCTAAATTTGGGGATCACTCTGTTATTTTTCTTGAAAATGTTAATGCTAGGGAATCTCTTCTTCAGCTGCCTCTGTTGGAAAGAAAAAAAAACGTTTATTATTTCTACAAAATAAACACCAATCTAAGAACATGTGTGATTTATTTAGTTTTTGGGGACTTACATGGAATTTCCTGAACTCCTGGAAGGACCTGTAAATTATCACTTCAGCGTTGTCCGACCACAACACAGAAATCATGAACATCTGTGGAGAAATACAAATAATGAAGGATGAGGGATGACATTTTTTACACAAATACAGATAAATCGCACAGTTAAATCTTCAGTTAAATCATGCCTGTTGTGTTAACTCACCTTGAGTTTAGGAGTGTCCCTGTGCACGGCTCCAATAATGCGAGCACTGATTACAAAGCGTTGATCCCCAGCCATTGTGTGAAGTGTGTGTCTCAGCTCTGTGGATGAATAGCAGCTTTAAGGTCTGCAGGTGAGCTGTTGCTTCTACTGGATCACAGAGTCAGCAGCAGTACATATACCCAAATAGTGGAGGGGGAGTCAGAGGAAGACACACATGAGGCACGGAGAAAAAAGGATGGAAACAAAGACAGAGGCGGGGTCAGGTAGGAGTGCCACTTCTCCATCGATGACCAATAATGAAATCACACAAGACAATCACCTACTGTAAAAACAAGAAAAACCGCTTGCTCGTTTCCTTCGAGAAAAACTCCCAGGTGGTGAAATTGATAGCTCATGTGTAGATTAACATACGAGAATTTAAACAAAGGACTCACTTTGACTGGATTTCAATGAATGATTGATAATGTTGCCAAGACATACGTTTATATTGTGGTGGTGAATGTGTTAATACTGTAATTGTGTATAGACTATGAATACATAATGAAGTGTTCTGCCTCATAGTCAAAATGTATGATCAAGTTAGCCTTCTTCTTTGTTAAATTATAGGCTACATTGTTCTGCGCCTGGAAGGTGTGTTCACTTGGTTCAAAGGGATGTTCGTTAACATAAGTCATCATGTCGCACGCGCCACAGGAATCTATTGACTGATTGGCTGCTTGCTGCAAACATTCTGCAATTCTGGACCCACTTTGCTACCCCCGCGTGAGACTGCGGTCAAGCCAGCTGTCTTTCACTTTTGCGTGGTCAAACCAGCCGCCCCTGTATTTTGAGTGCGCGATTAGTTAAAGGTTTACGGTAATGCAATAAAACAACTCTGGGAAACTGGATTTCAAAGTAAAGGATGGCATGTGGTTCATTTCTATTATTTGCGATTGAGGAACAGGGTAATTTATGAGAATAATTGTAGGACTTATTGCTTCATAAACTTGTTGCACAAATACTATGAACTACTTTTACTGTGTACTTTTTGAGAATGGCAAAATTCCCTCCAGAGAACAAGAAGGAGCATTTTTGTCTAACTTTGACGTGGGATAAAAAATATTTCTTCCATAAGTAGTTTATGAAACTGCCATGTTTGTACTTAGTACTTCTAGGACTACTTGCAAACATAATATGAACTACTTTTACTATCAGCTGATGCACAAGGAAACAAATTGATCTCTATATTATCTCTTGACACTAATATTTTGACCCCTATTTTACTAACCAGAAGGAGCCATTTTAACTGCTTTACTTGCCCAGATGTACTCTTCATGATAGTATCTCTGTAATCATATTTTGTTTATGTTAAAGGACTCTATTTTGAAATACCAAATGGATCAAAACCCACATGATTGTGTGATAGTATGAACAGAAATTTGACATTGACGTCCAACACAAATAGATTCCTTTCATGAGCAAAAATCATACATTTTTAGGTTGGCTTGTTTTTTATCAGCATCCAAACTTCGCATAAATATAAACCTACAAAAAACTTTAAGTCTGTGGATAGGCTCAAATAGGTAGATGAGTCTGAGCTGTAGACAGAAAACCAAGCGAATGTTTTACTTGCATAACTCACTGTCGTTAGCTGTCACAATAGGCTAGCCCACATGTGTCAAACTCAAGGCCTGGGGGCCAAATCAGGCCCTT
>NW_011340663.1:0-4254 GCF_000735185.1 Notothenia coriiceps | reverse complement strand
ACGCCACCAAACACACATTCAGACTAAAGGAACCAGCCTGTTTGGAAAATGAGAGAAGTAGAAAGTACAGGTATTTGTGTTCAACATGTGAGAAGTAGAAAGTACAGGTATTTGTGTTCAACATGTAAGAAGTAGAAAGTACAGGTATTTGAGTTCAACATGTAAGAAGTAGAAAGTACAGGTATTTGGGTTCAAAATGTAAGAAGTAGAAAGTACAGGTATTAGTGTTCAAAATGTAAGAAGGAAAAGTAAAAACTTGAACAAATAAAAACTTGTTTCAATTAAGATACAAAATAAGATGTTTTCAAGAGTCTTGAAGATGCATTGTCTAAAAACAAGACCCTCTATCTCACTGCATTGTTACCTCTTCAGTTATTAGGTCGTATATCGAGTCTAAAGACATATTCTGACTAGAAATGAGAAGAATATACTTGGCAAGATTTTGAGTTTTTACAGTGAGTGGGTTTGTGTGATTTCTCTCTCTCTCGTTCCTGCACTGATCATCACAGCGTCTCCACATGCCAGCTCATATCAACGTGTGTGTGTGTGTGTGTGTGTGTGTGTGTGTGTGTGTGTGTGTGTGTGTGTGTGTGTGTGTGTGTGTGTGTGTGTGTGTGTGTGTGTGTGTGATATGGTAATGCCATGCTAATGCACCGTACCAATCAGCCCTCACCACCTGGAGATTATCCGTGATTCATTTCACCTCAGCGTGAGAGAAGCTGTCAGATCTGACATTCGAGCTGACGTAAAAGCCTCTGATCCGAGCCGAGAAACTCAAAGGCCCAATTCCAAACCGCCCCCTGCACACTACCCCTCCGTTTGCGTGTTCTCACAGAGGGGAACAAGGTGCTTACAAATAGTTCCCTGAAAAACACTAACTGATAAACTGCACAACGTGATGGACATTTAATATTGACATACAGATGTTAACAACCTCATGGTTACCTCGAATAGTTTTTTAATTTAGGATAATTTACTCATTATTAATCTAGAAAAGTGTTGTATATTTACAGAGACTGTTGCAAAAACTAAGCAGCTTATAAATCAGATTTAAGAAGGGAGCCTCGTCCAGCAGCGAGTAAGACTACAGACCTAGTTCACTCCATCACGGAGGGGGAGTGGGTAGGGTGTGGTTTGGAATTGGGCCTAAATATTCCATGTTTTTTCTTTTGCTTCTTCCTCGGTCTTCACCCAGCGGAGGAATCTGTTTCCTGTGAGAATCCCGGTCTGCCCGACAACGGATACCAGATCCTGTCCAAGAGGCTATACCTGCCCGGGGAGTCGCTCACCTTCGTCTGTTACCAGGGTTACGAGCTAATTGGAGAGGATGCAATTAAATGCATCATGGGAACCCCGTCCTTCTGGAGCGGCCCTCTCCCGTTCTGCATGGGTGAGGCTGCTCAGAAAGGCTTTTGGATTCATGCATGAAGCCAGTATTCAGTATACTTTCCCTCCCCAATGCTCGTTGATACAGATTGATTCCCCGATGCATGCTAATGACCGTTTGCTAATCAGAAGCATTCCTTAATTAGTCCAACAGCAGGGACATTGAGAGTGTTACAGCCAAAGTGGCATAGAAAAAAGGCATGACATATTAGAAATAAGCAAAGCACACATTAGTAATACAAATAAAGACAAGCAATTTCAGTCAAACTAAGTGACAGAGATAGCATTTCAAGTATTTGTAACCCTTAAAAATAAATACATTTTGGTGATTGTTGCACAGCACAATTGCAAATAAGTGTTTATATTGCACATTGCTCTATAGGTGTTAGTGCATGTAAACGGTCGGCAGAGGCTCAAATCTGTGTGTTTCATTCAGAGGAAGTTTCTCTTCCACACACACCCCCCAGAAAGCAGGGCTAATAAATAAAAATACACTTTATTTATACAGCACCTTTCATGCTTGACGCAGCCCAAAGTATGACAGAAAATGACAATAACAATGACGAACATAATTAAAAACAAGGTATAAACAAACAGAAAGAGTTATACCACTGAACCGTAAAACAATGAAACAATAAAACATGAACAGTGATACTGCCAGAGAATTACAATGGCCCCAAATTAAAAAGATAGGTCTTTAATTTACTTTTAAAAATTCCAATGGAGGTTGCTGTTCTAAGATCAAATGGGAATCCACAGTTTGGGGCGATATAAAAACAGAAAGCAGCCGCTCCAGTTTAAAAATACAACAGGAAGCAGATAAACTAAAAACTTGGATCATAATCAGGGGTGCACATAACTTTCTTAGTGAGTTACTCAAATGAGTACCAGGAGACAATGTTTGGTACTCAGGGCTGCCCACGCAAGGTTATGTGTTCAGCCNGGGCGAGCTGCGAGGCGCTTTGTCTCCCCGACTTTGGTAATTGGAACGCACCCGGTCGGGACTCATGGTTTGTAACAGAAGGACCGATGAGTAAACTCATTGAGTGATTCTTTCCAATACGGACGTGGGAGACTAATAACTAAGGTCGCTAGTGGAACTCGCGCCGGACGTTGTGGCACAATTCCGTTGTACACACCGACGTTAACAGCAGCCCCGTCTGTGCGCACGGCGACCGGCTCTGTCGTCCCAGTGATTGAAGCGCCTTCTGGAAAAGCTTCACAAGTCCGACGGTACGCAAATGCGCTTAGTGACACAAGTGACTGTACGCATTTCAGATGTTTGCCGCGCATGCTTACCTGCGTACCAGTTATGTACACCCCTGATCATAATAACTGTTGAATCAGACGTACTCAGATAAGCACGCTGGCTTACAAACTGCGACATGTGACTGGAAGGACATTCTGTGATATTTGGCAGTAGCTACTGTATTTTTGGGACTTACTAAATATGTTGGCATCTCAAACATCATAGTCTCTGAAAGCTAATGATGCCAACTTCTTCACTAGATTTAGCAACTTCATTTCCAAAAGAAAAGTGCCTCGGGATGCATGCTAATCACATGACCAGCTGTCAGTTCAATCAGGAGAGACTTCATTTTGTTTAAAGAACATTTATTGACACGTGCCATAATAAATGTTAAGTCTTTGGCGATTAGACCCCGATCATGACATCTTATATCTAAAGGGGGAAATGCAGCCGTGAGCATAAAGGGAACCCGGCCCCCGGGGTCTAGACACTGGTGATGATGATGAAGATCTGGATTTGATGAGGAGATGGGATGAAGAGGGGGTGTGATGAGTGTGGAGTGAATGTATTCCAGTCTTCCTGAAAGAACTTGCGCTGAGCTTCATTGAAGGCTCTTCCTCTTTACTTTCAGAGTATATGAGGCATTTAATATCATATGATAGAACTTCTTTAAGTTCCTCTAAATCAATGCAAGTTTTAGATAGTTCTGTATGAATGTTGTGCACAAAACTAAAACAACAAATAAACAAAACAACAACAAAAAGAGGTGATAAAGACCCTAACCCCTTAAGGTGGATCAGATTAAGAATCAGATCAGAAATACTTTATTTAAGCTGATTTTCTTTAATACAATACAATTAAATACAATTAAATGACATTTATATTAAATAAAATTGAATACAATTAAATCCTAAAATGAAATAGTGCTCCATGTAGGAAAGATGGTGGGCTGTTGTCATGCATGTACCCATGGCCCGTGGTCTCTCCCTCCATGAGAGTACAGAGCATGAGGATTAGCAAACGGTCATTTAAACCCCTTGTTCCACACAACCCCCAGAAGAAGAAGTGAGATGTGTATTTCCATCATGTGACTGACACTCAGAATGATGTCTTGCAGCCTACAGTAGCTGCTTTGACCACCATGATCTGGAAGGTGAGTGTTACCTGTCCTCCATGTTGCTGTGGGCTGAAAAGACCCCCGCAAAAAATAACAAACACTTCACCTCTAACCCTAACGGCTGATGTTGGTTCTGTGGTTCTCATTGAAGATGACGTCACGGCTCCGCCTACACTGCGTTACTATAGTTACTACCGAAGTTCCTAAACTGTAATGGAAAGGCAGCATAAAGTGAGCCTGGCCTAATAAGGCCTATCGAGGCCTAGCCATACCGTACTAAGCCGAGCGAGGCCCTGCAGTGGAAAAGCGCCATTAGTCTAAGTTATCTCAGTGGGTCTCAAACTGTTTGGTCACCATTCATGTAAACACATCATTTCCATTTGAGGGGGGATTGATTAGTAAAATATGCATGAATAAAAAGAAAAACAAATTAAATAGGTGAAAAAAGGTAAGATAAAGCTTTAAAACTTGTTGAGAGCTAAAACTAGTCTTTGCTGCTGCC
>NW_011340662.1:26781-32262 GCF_000735185.1 Notothenia coriiceps | reverse complement strand
GGAGCAAGGTCATTGGACAGACAAATTACAAATTAATTTAGGTTGCTTGGTTACTTTGAAGACTGCGTGAACCGGTCAATGCCATTTGGGCCCCAAAACAAATATATAAGAAAATAATATTTAAAAAAATATATATATAAAACACATTTTTTTTTATTTGACCTTGCCGGCTCTGGGCCCCGGTGCGTTGCACCGGCTGCACTGTCGATAGTTACGCCACTGGCAAGAACGCTCCAGATCAATTTAACAAACTCTTTCCCATCTGAACTCATACACCACGTACTCTGAACTTAAAAAAATCCCGCAAAAAAAGAAGGAAAATATCTGGTGTTTCACCTGAACTGAACCTGCATGAAATTCACTATAGAAAATAAGCTTATCAACAGCCGTACAAAAAAAAAGAGAATCCAGTGGTGGCACAACGACATGGAGTTTCAAACATGAAAAAAATAAAGTAAACTTAAAACAGCTACATGCCCGGAAGTACTTTGTTTTCTTTTTGTGGAATTGTTCCTTTTTTTAATGTTTCTTTTTCAACATCTCCCTCTTAGTTGCAATGAGAATGTGACAAAAACAAAACAAAATCAATGGTGAACTTGGGGAAGGAAAAGAAAATGGTCCAAATGTGTGTATTCATTAAACAAAAGACACTACCGTCACATTGGCCAAAATGTGCTTGTGACCTTTACAGCCAACATATTCAAAGTTCAATCTATTTCTTAGACAGAAATTACGAAAAAAAAAAAAAAAAAAGGTAGTCCTGGTTGCAGCAAAGGGACAATTCTTTATGATGAGTAACACTGACCCAGTTTCACTAGCTTAGCAAATTTAAATAATTAGCTTGTACCAACAAACCAGTATACTTAAGAGCTACGTCAGAGGTGTACTTTGGGGTGGCCATGCATCATATACCAAGTAAAAAATAGGTTTGATCAAACTCTATCAGGAGGGATGAATGATGTGGCCACGGATCATTTGGCATAGATGGAATAAACTGTATGAATGGGTGAAAGCGCAAGTTGTGCCTGGCTGCGAACAGACAAACATTCTTTGCCCTGGGAGCATTAAGTGCATGGCCACCAAGCTCGATGAGTGCATGTTTTCTCTTACATTTATAGAGGAGCTCAGTGTTGAGGAATTTATCTCAAATGGAGAAAAAAAAAACCTTTAAGTCTCCAGCCATATGAACGGACCGCACCAGGCACGGACAGCATTGGCTTACAGCCCTTTCAACCTCTCTTATAAATCCCTCTGATACAGGACAGCCTACTTGGCATATTGCATAAGCTCGTATGTATCTGCAGATGGGCCACTCATGCATATACATACAGGCAAAGAGAACATTCCAGATAAATTATTTCACAGTGGATCCAGTTGTAACGTGGGAGCAGCACAACAGGTTGTCCTTTGGTGTCTGAGCTTAGTTTCAAAGATAAGTGTTCTTGCTTTCTTCTGAACTTATTTTTATGAAGAAAAACTTAGAAAATACTTCTCTCCCAAATCATTAACTGGTCCTCCCCCCCAAACATTGACTTGCGCACGTGTGTGTGTGTGTGGGCCCTGGGCTGATGTGCTTCAAAAGTGCTGCGGAAGGGCAGAAGGCATTTAGAGGAAGGGCTGCAAGCAGCGTCTCCCTTACAGCGAGGCAAGAAAGCCCAAATGGCAGAGGAACCAAGGCCCGCAAGAGTCAGGGAGGGGGGCCAGAATTGATGAGAGAGTCCCAGGGTAGTCTGGATCTGGACTTGAATCTTAACAGGAGGTCGGAGGTCAGGGTTGAGAAGGTTCAGGCACAGTCTCCCACAATAACCAGAGGGGCCAGGAGCTGGCGGAGCTCTGCAGCAGAGACGGGCCCCAGGCTGGGCTGCTGCCGGCGCCGGGCCAGCTTGGAGTTGGAAGAAAGGGAGAGGCGAATAGAAGAGCCAGTAGTGGTAATAACAAACGGGACATCCTGCAGCTGCTGGTCTTCCATGTCGTCCTGTTCAGCTAGCTGCCGGTTCACAGCCATGGCTTTGTCAGCAAAGAATGTAAAATCCCTGGCATTGCTGGATCTACGGGACAAGATCAAAAACAGATTAAATACAAAGTTCAAACATTTGAAGCTGAAGTGTCCATAACGAAGACAGTGTGCTGTAGCTGTAGCTAATGTTTTCTCACCTTGGATGCAGGATTGATGTTGATAAAGTGTCAGATGCACCCTGAGTAAAAAAAAAAAGAAGAGAAAAGTTATTGACAAAACCCAAACTAAGAATGTATGCCGAAGACTTGCAAAAGAGGCGTGATGATTTAAGACTTACCCTCTGCACCCAGGGGTGTCGCAGCACCTGGCTGGCACTCAGGCGACTTTTGGCGTCCCGAACCAGAAGTTTGGATATGAGGTCTTTGGCACTTGAGGAGATGTTAGCCCAGTCTTTTTCTGGGAACTCGTATTTTCCTTCCTGGATACTCTCAAACAGAGTGTTCTAAAGATGGACATAAAAACATGCATCATCAGTTGCTGTGAGCTCGATGGAGGAGATGCATTGTTTAGTTTTCACTAATGTCAAACTCGTACCTGGCAGGTGTGGCAGGGCTCCCCTAACTCCCAGCCGCAGCCTCCACCACAGCGGCCTACAAAGGGGGGGTAGCCGCTCAGCATGATGTAAAGGATGACTCCAAGGCTCCACAGGTCACAGCGCTTGTCATAAATAGTGGCCTCCTCACTGAAGGCCTCCACCACCTCGGGTGCCATGTACTCTGCTGAGCCACACTGAAAAACAAAATCACAAGTTGGTTAGCCCCCGGGATGATAGGAAGCAGTACCTTCAGCAGAGTTGAGGGAAACAGAAGCCTCTCATGGATGCTGCCCACATTCCTCTGTTCAGCTGACTCCTTGTGTTAAAGCTTAGGGCCTACACAGTGGTGGGGGGGGATAGACTATGTGACAGTCACATGCTTATGTGCAGTGATTGATTCATTTAAAATGGGCTATACAGCCTTTATTGATGTTTTAAGGACAGCCAAGTAGGAACATTGTGTGCAATTACACACCAAGTGTAGGAGGTAGTGTGGGACTATAATTAAGCAGGTCAGCCTGCGTAGGCAGCAGCAGTGACTCACTGCTTTGACCGTACAGCTGTACACAAGCCAGGCAGAACGGGCCAAGGGCAAGGGTTGGCTCGGCTCTGATGGTACCTTGTTATATAGCTCAGAAGGAAATTAGGCCAAACACCGAGCGGGGAAAAGAGGATTGGTTGTCCTGCAGAGCCAGAGACTGGGCTGAGCCCTAGTCAGTTACGCAACTTTGAAATGCCGTTTTAATTCTGTAGGAACAGAACAGCAAGTCGCTAGATCAGCAGGAGAAATATTCCATTGGCCCCTCAGTCACCAAACCTTAACAGGAACTTTTAGATTGATTAAAGATGTTGCAATTTAAAAAAGAATGGCACCTTGGATATTTTGAGAGATGTCCTAAATATAGACAACTAGTGTTACATTCTAAGAACCTGCTTTGAAAATACTTGTAATCCATCCTTTGCCTGCTGAGCTACAAACGTAAATGATAGCAGACTCCGGACCAAGGCAGATCATGGCCTGCTTCCTCTCAAAGCACGGTGGCCTACATCTTTCTTTCCATCTGTGGTCGAGCATGTTTACATTGAGCAGGCCACCATTGTGTCCTGGTACCATATCCCAGCTGTCTCCTAACTCCTCCTCCACCCTTATGTAATGAAATCTGCTGCACAGGAATCTCGTCTCAGACAAAGCTGCTTCTGTCGGGAGAGTATACCCCAACCCCCACGTTAACACCAACATCATGTCTGGGGCGCCTGCCTCCACAGACAAGCCCCCAGGATTCAGGCCAAACGCAGCTGCCACAGCAATAACAGACACAAAAGGTTACTTTTCCTACCAAGGTGCCCCAAAACTAAACCGTAAATAAAAAGAAAACGGCTATCAAGGCTAATTTTGTTTCAAAGCCACTCAAATACCACTAAATATACTACAAGTCAGAGTAAAGACAGAACATCTAGTACTGCCAGTGGCATAAAGAGTTGATAGGGAGCAGGGAAATTACATTTGTTCTTCCTGTACTGCTGGTTGCAAACACCTGGTGAACTTGCGTCAGTCACATCCTCCTCAAACTTTACTGTAAGCTGAAGCTATACTTGCTAATCTGCTGCAGTCACCACATAATTAGTTGGTATTGCAACCTGGGGCTTTCCTGAAACCATGTGACTAGTCAGGCCATACTGACACCGCTGATGACACACCTCTGCTGTTTGTAAACTACGTGATTATCTGAAGAGGCTTACAGAAAGGAGACGTGTTCTGTCACCATGCAGCTGCACCGGCAAACAATAACAGATGCAGTCTAAGTTGCTTCTGTTTAGCGTCCTCAATTTTCAGTTCTACATCTCACAGCAGGTATACATGAAGAGTGACATTTCAACAGTCCAATTTTATGCCAAGCAGACAGCACAGCATTCACTTGTGAAGCGGTATTCAGAAAATAAAATTAGCTTTCTCCTAGAAAGGACCTTTTGCGCTTCTATTGTACTAGAGCACACTCCCACAGTTGACTTCCTAAAATAGCCCTGAGATAGAGGTGATTAAACACATTTGATTTCATCAAGATGGCAAACGTGTGTTCATTTGTGCAACAGCATCTGTTGGAATGTGGGTATGGGGCGGGCTGGGGGGTGAGAGTGCCAATAGTGAGATGAAAATCAGATAACATTGCTCATGTGATCGGGGCAAAGAAAACAAGTCAGAGCGCATGAGCGGACTGGGTAGTTGTCCCTCCCAGTTGCCTTCCCCCACCCCCTGGGCCAGCCAATCACATCCCAGTTGCTAGGTATAGGGGAAAGACTAACATTTCTAGAACAAGCCTCATGCACACCCTTTGTATAATGAACATAAAGAAAGCGCAGACAAGCACAAGCGTGGTTGGGGCCGCTGGGCGGAGACTAAGCAGAGAGAGGAGGGTGGATGTTTTTCTCTTTCCTACCACAGAGAGAAAAGGGGCATGAGCAAGAAGTGGTGTGTTATGGTTTCTCTGTAACTTCATACCACAGGACATCCTTCAAGGCTATCACAATATGTTCTCTGAGGCAGGAACTTCTTTCCGTGAGATAACGCCTAGTTATGTACAACAATACTGGGTATAAAAATGGTAAAGAAACAAGCTTTAGTTAATAAAAGGATGCACCCTACAGCACCAAACGCAGACTTTATCATTCAGGCCAAACATCGAAGTCCATGTAAACTAAACTCGAGAAACTACAAATCTATCTCCGCACTTCAAATAGCTGAGGGTTAGGCTCCATCCATTAGTTCTGCTAAAGGAAGATGAAGTTACCATTGAAGAAACCCCCCCACCACATTCCTGCAGGCCAAACTGCCATCCTTCACCTGCTCTGGTCCATCTACCCAGCCCCGCAGACAGCCAGCAGACAGTACGAGGAGGAATCTTGCCAGTTTAACTTTACTGTTCTGTTCTGT
>NW_011340662.1:0-26771 GCF_000735185.1 Notothenia coriiceps | reverse complement strand
CCCCCCCCCCTTTGAGGTTGCAAGGGATTTCTGGGCAGTGTTCAGAGGACTTTCTTAGTGCTGCGACAACACCAGAAGAGTTGAACAATCATAACTCCCAAACACACAGGCCTCAATATTTGAGAATGATAAGCAACAGGCCGTTGACATTAAATTGAGGGCTATCTATCCAAGTGTTACTGATAGTTCAGGGGGTAAACGCTGCCCGATTGTGACATACAGGAAACAATCCCTGTCATTGCACAGAAACTGTCCAACACTGAACTGCCTTAACCTCAAAACACAACACTTTATCTCTCCTATCAGTGAGCTGCCCTGCAGCTAACTCCACTAAGGATTGTGACACACACACACACTATTTCTTGTCAATGGTACTCTCCTATTCCCATTGAATAAATGCAGTCCTAACTGTTTGGCAAACAACAGTAGAACAATATGAAGGAGGACTTACAGGAGTGAGGAGCTCAGGGGTGGAGATGGGCGAGCTGTCGCTGTTCAGCTTGATACCACTGCCCAGGTCAAAGTCACAGATCTTGACTGGGGAAATCTGACAAAGAGAGACCGATTTAGAAACCTTAACATTAATCACATTTTGATAAGCAGAGCACATTATAACAGTTTATATCAAGGTGTTGTCCTTTCAACTGATTGGGCTGGAACGCATGTGGTAAACTCACCTTGTCTGCACTCTTGCAGAGGATGTTTTCAGGTTTGAGGTCTCTATGTGCCATTCCTAGAAAAAAATGAACAGGGAAGGAATCAGTAATATTCTTAATATCAGGCCACCATGTTAGAATAACTTAATGCAGAAAGCACCCTATTCTATTTTTTTGCCAGTGCCAGTTTGAAAGAGGTTAGGGCAAATCTGTTCAGTTTCTGCAGTTCTAAACAAATGTTCACAGTTGGGCTTTTTTGGTGATCATGAGTTATACAATTCTATTTTGTATGAGTGGTCTCACCTTTGTTATGCAGGAAATCCAGAGCACTGGCGATTTCCTGCACGACAACACTGGCTTCCTGTTCGCTGAAGTATCGTCGTTTGTGAATGTGTGCCAAGATGGAGCCTATTAAAGAGCAAAAAGTTGAGTACAGCAGCTCCATTTACAAGAAAATATTATAAAAGTTCTTCCAAACACCGATAAACAACTGGCTACAGTGAAACACATGCATTACAGGAATGTTTAAAAATAAACAACGTTCTGATGCAGGCATCCTGAAACGGTTTGAATTCACTTACCTCCTCTTAGCTTTTCAAACACCAGGTAGAATTTATCTTCCTCTTCAAAGAACTCTACCAGCTCCAGGATGTTACTAAAAAAAAAAAAAAAGGTTCACCATGAGCAAGTTGTAAAAGAGGCATCTATTCTTGCAAACATTTAAAGTGATTTCTGCACTATGGAGGAAGAGCAGTGAGGGGCTCCAACAGAATGAAATGGTCAGTCAGTCTTTGGTACATTCATCAGCTGCTCATGCCATTACCTGTGTCCCTGGCACTGATAGAGCATCTCCACCTCTCGAAAGACTCGGCTGCGGCTGTGACCCGGTCTCTTCTCAATGATCTGAAATAGAAAATGATAATTCAACATCTATGTTTTCCACAGGAGAATGATAAAAGACAATTCTAGTGTATTCTAGTATCTAATGACTCATAATACAAATAAACAGTGGCTGCCACAAACCAGTTTTAAAATCAATGTATAGCACAGATTATGTATACCATATACAGAGCTAGAACAAATGTTTCTCCCAGACCAGAATTCTCCAGCTTTCCTCCCCCTCTCCCAACCTGTGACACCGTTGTAAAGATAGTTTAACCTACTTTCCATGCTGCCTGCAGAAGCAGAGACATCTGAATGAGAATTTAACAAGTCGGCATGTCTATATTTAGCATTTCATGTGTGACCCATATTTAAATCTTAAGCACTCTTAAGGAGCTGATTGCGTTCTTTGAAACACCCCATGGGTTATTCCAAACCTGTTTACAATAAACAACAATTCTTTGCTTAATCTAGCTTTGTGCTGCCTGGAACTAATCCACCGAGGGGCCAACGCCAGCCGAGCGATGTCATGCCAAGAGAGACAGACATACTGCTGACAACTAGCAAAAGGCCTGAATTTTCCAGCCCAGGTTGGTTATTGTCTGCTCGGGAGGCTGTGCATGTTTCTCTTCCTGGTGGCTGGATTACAGCTGCTATTGAAGCGCAGTGGGGCCAGAGTTACAGTGTGTGTGTCTAGGATTAATAGAAAGACAAGGGCCTGTGAGCGTTCCAAAGCCTCTGTACTGTTCCCATCTGAGTCAGCAGCACAAACAACCCCCATTCTCCTGACCACTACACAAACCTTGCACCCTGATAATGAGTTGCAGATAAAACAACAATGCAAAACAGAGCTGACAAATGCATTATCATCGTGATAAGGCGGACGGGTATTAGAGATTTATGGTTGTTTACCCATATAACAGATCAGAATGACAACAATGATTGACAAAACAAGGCCCTACTAAGTAGAGTTGCAAGTTAGCCCTTGGTGCTCAGTGGCTTTTGTTGCAATTGCAACACAAGCAGCCCAAACATGCAATTCTCCCCTCCCTCTCCAGACTGGGGTGAGACAGGACATCTGGCAGGAGCCCCCTCCGACTCTTAAATGACCTCCAACCCTTGTGCCTCCTCCCCCACAACTACAAAGGCCCAAGGGATCTACCAAACCAGCGTAACGCGGCACATGGTCACATGAAAAGTTGTGCCCCGAATCCTCTGAAATATTAACTGGTATGATATGGACACTTGCTCCATGGGGACATATCAACAACACCTTTATCAAACACATTAACAAAATTAAAGTGCAAATAAGAATAACAATTTAAAAAAAAATAGCTAAGTGTTGTCATCAAATGTCCTAATGGAGTTAGTGGGTTAAGATTCAAGAATGTACAAAAAGAAAAACAAGCCTTCGGATCACTTTTAAAGAGTTCAGCAAAGAAACATCTTTCACAATGTTTTGTTCCCAAATTGAGGAAATGTGCATTACACATAAAAGGCACAACAAAAGGGAAGTCAAGACATGTATCCACAAGTCTACACCCAATTTCGAAGAAAATAAAAAAGTAAAACTGTAGCGAGTAAAAGGGAGAACAAAGCAGTGTAAACATCATGGGTCACAACCCTCACCCCCCCTCCTTCCTCTATGTGGGTTTTGTTTTGGCACTGTTACGAGTACACTGTGTCCTCCAACGAGCGTCCTCTGTAGGCAATAAGAGAAAATAAAAGGGGTGGGTGTATTCCTACGAGCTCTGTGATAGGCTGACCATCTGTAAAAACAGTGAGGGGATGTGTCTAACAGCAGCTAGTGTTGCACACTCGGAGGAAGAAAATAAAAGCGCAGCAGTAGCACAATACAGACACAGACAGACACCTGCAGACATCCACTATAGAGAGCTGAAAATAAAAAACTCACGCCAGGATCAAAACTTTAGACATTTTTTTTCTAAAGAATGCCCAGTGAAAAGGAGGAACCCATACACAATGTTTTTTCCAGTTTCCTTACATATAGCTCTTCAAAAAGCATGAAAAGGCTCAGGACTTGTTTGTGTGCCAAGGCATTTCATTCTTCAACCGACATCTCTAAAGTTCATAAAGTAGTAAACTAGTGCCGCCCTAGAAATGTAACGTCTTTATATTGACACTAAACGTTGGACCTCACAGATAACAGGCATGTGTTATGTGGCAACTACGACATTCACAGACGTGTGATACAGGGGCACTGACTTGCAGAAATTCAAGGCGATGCATAGTCATCCATTAAGTGTGTAAGAATTGTTGCCTTCTTACCTTGACGGCATACTCCTTGTTGGTGATGAGGTTGAAGCATGTTTGCACTCTGGCATAAGCACCCTCTCCTAGTAACTCTTCATGCAGTCTGTAGACATCTGTGGCACATGTCAAGAAAACAATACATTTTACAAACTAACAAAAAAATATATGCACAAATCAATGTTTAATGCAGAGTTTTTCTATTAAAATTATAATTCTGGACAAAAAAGGCTTTTACCTTCAAATCTCCCTGAGAAACTGTCAGTTGCCCGGCAACGCTTTTTCTTCTTGTTTCTCTTCTTGGCATCGGGGATGTCAATAGGATGGCTGGAAGTTATGTCTGTCAAAATAAGAGTGCCTAAATTATAATTTGCTAGGAAAGAAACAAGCTAAACAAATTCCAAGAAAGCACATAGGGAGAATAAATCAAGAGTGCTATTGTTCAAAGTGAGAACGCTTAATTGGAGAATCCAGGCATAATGTACGAACTAGGTGCAACTAAATAAATAAGGATTACATTGTTAGAACTCTGCAAAAATAACAGCTCTAAAGCACTGAATACTCACCATGTCTTGGGGAGGAATCAAAATTAAAGGACGAATGAATAAGGGATCCATTTTTAGTGAAGCCGTCAGATTCAAATGGATTTTGGCCCTAGAGAAGAATAAACATGTGCTTGTTAAGGTATGCAATCTTATCAAGGAGCTATTTAGCTGAGAGGGTCAAATGTTAGTGATAAGAGGCTTTGTTATCTCGTGTAAAACCATAAAGTAGATTCAAAACAGGAAAACAGCTGATTGGTGGACACTTACAATCAAGAACATTTGATTTCTAACCTCAAGTCAGCTAAAATGATCAAATAACAATCTTGCTAATTGTGCAAAAGGGCCACATATCTTGACAGTTCTTTAACCTACACGTGCACCAGACCACATAGACAGACATTAGAAGTGGGTGGGTAACAGATGTGTTTATATATAGCGATGTGAGGTCCTCTCATACAAGCTGACAAATCTGCTCTCTGATTATAGAGTCTTCCCAAAAAGCATGATGATAGTAGATCTGCATTTCCCCCTGAACAAACCTCAAACTCACCTTGAAAGAGCGATGGAACCCAGTGATTTCGGTGATCTTATTTTGAACCATTTTTGCTTCAATTTTGGATTTTTGGTGGCGGCGGCAGTGGTTTTTAATGGGATATCAATTTGCACTTCTCCAAAACAGAAATATCGTTTCAGAGAGAGTCGCAAGTGATTTCACTGCGCAAGCTGGTCAGCTTGATGCGGCGCTTTGAACGGGAGCCCTGTGGACAATACAAAACACCGCGTTACAACCCATATTACAACAACAAATCGCTTACTTATAGCTAGAATAAGCTACGTTTAACAAACTTTAGAAGAATATGAATCCGTATACCGACGTTAGCTAATATCCTTCACGTGTTCAAGGGGTAATACAAACAATGCAACAACAACAGTGATAGCCAACTGCAGCGCCACCCACTTCACGTTAGCTGTAAGGTTGGTTACAGCCGTTTAAAAGGCCAATTTAAGACATACGTCATTACAATATCTACGTTTTGGTAAGATGAACAAATATGTCGGAAAGCACCACTGTTTTCAGTTAACGGTAGAGGTTGCTGCAGCGAGGGTGACGTTTAGCTAAAATTAACACTAACGGACAGATGTACATTTAACTTCAGACAACAACGGTTAGCGACAGTTAATGGCCTAACGGTGAAAACGGTCGAATTAAAAAAACTAAAAGCTCAGATAAATAAATGCTATCATGAGCTACTTTGTTTACTCACCCCGCAGTTGATTTTACAGCTCCAGTGTTAGCGTCGTTGTCTGACCTACTGCTTCAATAGCCGCAAAGGACGGTCAAGGGAGATATCGCCGGATAGTGAGTGCTTGGAAGGTGGTGAAAGAACCACTGCGTAGGTGGTTTTATAACCTCCCCGCTGACTCCTCCTTGTCTCCTCCCTCCTCAGGACTGCACCAACAGACGGGATGCTTGATACTATTTGGTATGGCTGTAACACCTTCACCTCGTCTCAAGCTAATAATAGCTGCTCAGCATGGTGCAAAATACGTAAAAAATACATTATTCAATCAAGTTTGTCACATAGATAGTTCAATGTCGACCCAGGTGAACATCTGAACACATTTCAGGAAAATGGTAAGTACCAAAGTTGTGAAACACGAAATGGAATCCAGCCAATGTGCTGTTTTTTGTTCTAGAGGCCCACCATCGCATGTATGGAGCATGGTATGGAGGAGCTAAACGGCGAGTACGTGCCGTACTTGGCGTGCCCATCAACACTGACCGTCATCACTGAGACCTACGGCTGATCTGCAGAAAGAGATCTAAATGGAGGTGGAGAGGGACGCCACTGATGCAATATGTACACCAGTTTACATTATTGGACATCAAGGCCTATTCAAAATAGGATAAAGCACACACAAGAACACTTTGTCAGCGTTGTGCTGTTTGTGTTAATGATATAAAAACAAACAGACCACAACATAAACAGTATTTTGCATTTTTGAGAGGATAAACCCCCTTGAAATGCATTTCGTTAAATGTACATCAAAATAATATGGAAAATAAAATAGACATTATTTTAGCTACTTGGTCTACTTTAAACCCACATTTAAATCAAATACAGTTAAGAACAAAAAGATTAAAAAAGCAGCAAAAATACAATTGTTGAACATGTCTGCCTTTTTGTGTGTCTCAGAAATGTAACGTTTTTAAAAGATAAAAACATTTATAGCACCCTAAACACTATGCTCACACCCAGTGGTGAATGGCCATGACCAGATGGGTGTTCAAAGAAATCCCCATCTGAGTCACTCAGACTGGGGCTGTGGCATGACATCAGCTGCTGTGGCCTTTCAGTATCACATTAACAAACATACCCTCATGCAATCTAGAGAAAGAGTCAGGTGTTCAAATACTCATAATGCAGGCAGAATCAGTGACTCCTGTCAGTTGTTTTATTATAATACTGGCAAGTTATTGCAGATGACTGTCTGTGTATGCATTTTTGATGTAGCTGCTTAAAGTAAAGCCACATTTGTATTTTTTGTTTAATGTCAGGTTGGAATGTACCTCAGAATAAGAATTCCTTCATTGGTTCCACAGAGAGGATATTTGCAAACTGTGCAAAGCATTTGATTAAATGCACTTTGTTACTTTCCACAACTGGATACACTTACAACATATCTCCAATATTTGGATATAAATCCAACCATTAATAGATTTTAAGGGTATTGCTTTGGGAAATTAAACAGTTTTGATACTTTCATTTTCTTAATTTTTAAATGTAAATTAATGAAAATATTTTAGCATTGGTTATTGACAAAGGAGGTGGGCACAGTGGCCAGTTGCAGCCCTTGACACATTTGTTTTACTTGTGACACTGCATAGATGGCACATGTTGTAGCCTGATGAGCAGGCTGTTTTGAAGAGGGTGCAGACGCTGTATCACAGTTGTGATAATGAAAGAAATCCAAGAACTCTGATGAAAAAACCCATCTGCTTAATGTGATATGCCAAAGCAGTATTGCCACATACATGACAAGCATACAGTATTTCCAGAGATGAAAATAAATGTTATTTAGACAGAGGCACAGGAGAGGGATTATAAACCCCTTTGTTATCTAATTTTACATTATTCTTTGACATGAACCCTCCTCAATTAAGTTTAGAATAAAAACAGACCACATGTTGAATTACAGTATGTGCCAAGAAATGTTAGTGCTTTATTGTACCAATTGCTTTGTTAGCAGACTATACAGTATGTCCTCTTTCATAATGCATTTAATCCCTTGTCCACAGACATATTCATTTATTGTTTATCAAAGGTGTTTTCAGTCTTGTGACCGGAGGCTTTCTGCCTCTTCTCCTCCTTTCACCTTCTATCCCTCACACATAAGCTCAATGGTAGCAAACATTACGCAAGATGTTGGCTGACTATCCCTAGCCAGGAGCACATGGTGTAGCCGCAGGGTTAGCAGGAAAACAAGATCACACATTGAAGTAAGAGGGGGCGGGCCTGTGTCACTAAGGTCATAAGGAAGTGGGATGGGCCATCATAAATATCTTCTGGGTTCAACAAGCTCATTTCTGACATGAATGGCCCTCATCAGGAGATACTCAGGAGGAGGGGGGCTCTGTTTTCATGCAGAGGTTATTTCAGTTTGAAATTCTACAGGGGTGTGTTTCTGTTGTTGTCCTTGTACAGAGGTTAGTCTTGATACTGTATAGAGTTGAAGCTGCAGGTATTTTTGCAAGTACGTGTACATCTGCATCATTTTCAATTTTACAAAACTATGTTCTCAAATATACTGAGTGTGCACTGTATTAAAACATAATGTATGTATGACACTGTCGGAAACCTTAAAGCTACTTAGTAAGAATTAAAAAACATAATGAAAGGTACTAATAAGACCCCTAAATGCTGATATCCTCTGTATAAAGTCCAACCTTACACATACATACATCCATGTCATAGTAAAAACCTACACTGATACAGCTTTGTTGGTGGATAGAAATAATTTTGGTTGACATGTTGAAATGAACATTAGTTTGAGCCAGCAGGATTATTTGCAAGAACAATCTTGTATCTATTACAAAAAGTACTACATTATACATACACGTGACTGTGCAAGTGACGTAGAATGTTGTTGATCTTAAATCTATTCATTATTAGCACCTGCCTTGGAACGCCAAATAAAACTGTCAAACATTACATAATGTGCTAGAAGGCGCAAACAGCCATGTCTTACAGTACACGGTTGCAATATGTTGCATACTTTTCTCCAGTGGGAGGTGCTGGTCATACCCTTTCCAAGGAAACTCCCAGAGCAAACTTCCTAGAAACAAGTACCCTGCAGTTTGGAAAGCCAAACATATCTGGTTGGGAAAATCTATACCTTCTATGTATTACGTTGGAAAGAAGCCATACTGGAGCACTGATATGAATCCAATATTTAGCCAAACTCCTTAAACACGGAAAGAGTTACCAAGCATTTGGCAACAGCATTGGTTTTGTTTAGACTTGGTACCCGGGAACACCTTCTTTTAAAAAAAATCTGAATGTGCTCTTGTTACATAACATAACAAAGCATTTTGAAAACAGTCATGTTTAAAATTCCTAGAATCTCCATGCAGATTGGATAATACATCAACAAATACAGTCTGCAACTTGTCAACACACAGCTGAAATGTTATTTCAATAATCTTTTGGGGCTGGGCTGCAGTGGTTGTCACTATTTTTAATTTATGAATGTCTAATAAAGTTTAAGTGGGTACATGTTATAGATCATCACATGTTCGCTCTTTTTAAAAACCAATGGTGTAAGATGACATAGACATGGAAATGTTTTAGTTTGTTATGTAAACATGTGACATTTTAGTGTGTCTTTATGGGATCATTGTGACAATCAGGGACGCAACCAACTATTTCTTTCAGGGTTTATTTTCAGTTTTCTTAATTTATTGTTTGGCCTGTTAAACTGCATCCTCTTCAGCGTGAAAAATCCCCTAAATGTTATGATCCCTTTCCTTCCTAAACTAGCTACAGCTTTACACGTGGTGAACAACTAACAAGACACAAAACCGTTAGGGTGTGTGCTTGAACATTTTCCGAGTCACATTATCTCCCAAACCCTTCACTCTGTGCAAATAATCACACTGTTTCATCAAAACAACAGGGCATACACTGCTGTTTACACACTGACAGAGCTGGACACGCTCCAGTCTGATTGGCTGCGGCCTGAGCTCCTTCCCCCTTTTCTTGGCCTCTTTCCAGTACTTTCCTTCATCTTGCAACCCCTTCAGGGGCAGTCTGGTACATTCCAGAAGAGAAAAACACAGCAGAGCGATCGAAGAGCAAAAGGCGGGTACTACACACGTAACACCAACTGCGAGTACAGTGGAGAGTTGAGGAAGTGACTCCACTGAGAGGAGGGACAATCCTGTAAGAGGATCAGGTTTCAGCAGGAAACCAGGTCATCACAGTGCTTTATGGTATTGGCTATTGGGGCAGAAAGTTACATCATGTTTATTCAGATGTGTGAATTATGAATGGCAATTACTGTAGAAATAATATATCCTACTGTTGGAGAGGGATGGAATGTAACAAAGTACATTTACTGAAGTGCTGCAATTTTGAGGTTTCAAAAGCACACTATACTTTGCTCCATGTCATTTTGCTTTACTTCTTTATGTCCAAAGATATCATAGTTATGGCTCCTTCCAGTGTATCTTGTTATTGTGTTATTTGTGAGGTGTTTCCTTTGTGAATAATTGATCCTCATTGTTCACATAATCCATCCATTATGACTGTTAACTTCTAAACCAAACCAACAAGGTTGTTCTCAAGATTTTCCATGACCATTGTTGACCCGATCATGCAGAGCCGGCCTCACTCAAAACAAATCTCTCTATGTATTCTGCTCAGCTCAGTCTGGGATGTTGCTTGCATAACCAGCTTGATCCAATCATTAACTCCAGTCAGTTCTAGAAATACGCAATTTCCTCTTCATGACAATAACTGGGACATTGGGCAGATTGCATAACGCCTCTTACATTAAACTGTAGGATTAGTTATGTTCTCACTATATACGGTTATGGTGTCTGATGCCACCCAGTGGACAGATTTATATTTAGTCTTTTAAAAGTGCCAACAGTTATGGCAGTGAGATTTGAGTCTCGTGTGACCTTCAGCTGCAACCAGCACCTACAGGTTGGTCATCTGAGAACCTGCCTGGTGGCCCACGGCCGAAAGTGTGCAATGAATCAGACTTGATAATGTCTGAGTCACCAGCAGACCAATACTCTATTATTTGTTTATTATTATCTGTGTGTAACTTAATGTGTGTATAACCAAATTGATTGTAACAATTGTACATTATACTCTTAAATAAAAATACTAAATTACTACATTGATTGTTCAGATGTGAGCGATTAAACTGATTAAACCTGAGACTAAAGTCAAAACGTAATAGATTTGTTAAGGTCGTAGCCCGGCACTATAAGCTTCAGAAACAAATGCCAGTCAGTGTGAATTTAAATACTGATTACCAAAGTCAATTTATCACAGTACAGAATCATTTTGATGTAACAACATAGTGATTTTTATATAGTACAGTAAGAATTCATACTAACTTTAGATTGTTTTACAGACAAATAGACAAAAGCATCCTGGAATGATTGAGATTCAAATAAAATAAAAAAACATCGAGACAAACATACCTCTTAATACTTTGCTCTGATAATATGTTTGAAAACGCTTTAAAAGGAACAGAACGCCTCATCTCACAAGCTTAAAACCTACAGTATGTGGCTAAAATAGATTACAGTACTTAAATATAAAAATAGACTCTTTTTCTAATTTGTTTGTTCTTTTAGTTCTGCAGTCTTCTTGATGGACGGATGAGATCGCCCGGTGTGTGTCAACCGGTCAGTTCTGTCCCTTCAGTGACACATCCGGGAAGTCATCTCTTTCTGCAGACATGAGACACACAGAACTCAGAGTTAGGAAATACAGAAAAAAAACCTTGAGATGTTACCACACTTTAGGATGCAATAAGCAAGTTATTTATATATAACTGTAAACTTATGAAGATAAGATATTGAATAAAAGCAACAAATACACAAAGCAAAGCAACATATTGAGATGTACTACTGTTGGGGCCAAGAGAAGCTACAACACATCAACACAGTACAAGACAATGCTGGGTATAGCAAATAATAAAGGTCAAAATATCTGCACACTAATCTCTAGGGATGTGCTAAGAGTCCTTTTCATTTTCTCTAATGCTTTTTTTGGGGTTATCGAATGAAGCTTTGAATGTGTGTTGTCATATTTTTTTTTAACCTGCTGTTAAAAATGTTGCTAGACTGCCCCCCTTTGCATGCAGCAAGCACTACAGCAAACTGTTTGTTGGTCCCTGAAATAATTATGAAGAGCTAAACTAAAGCTAAATGCAATGTAATGTAAACACCGGCTAATATGGATATAGATAAAAACATGTTCTGAATTTTGGAAGGAAATATTTCTCTTTTCTTAATGGATTTTGAAACTCTCTGGAGTTATTGGAAATATTTGGATCACACAAGGCGGAAAAAGTCCTAAGCAGCCACCGCAGGAATCAAATTCTTCAAACAGTACAATACTTATAACAGAATTAAAAGAAAATGCAAAAAAAGAAACTGCGCAGCATTCCTATGTTGATTTATAATAAGAATGTCAACGTTATGAATGAAGCGTCAAACCATGCGTGCATCCCTGCTAATCTCCATAGCAAACATCCAGCTTATTGTCTAAGACTTTGGTCACACGGGGCTTTGTTACAGTTTGACACATGCCCAACACACACAGAAATTAGAGCCTCCCACAATGGGTGGAGGGGTCAGAGGCAATCAATAGACAATCAGCACACAATCAATCACATTATAACAAAAATTGGGGCAGTACAATAATCCATGAAAAGAAATGTAAATTGCTTAATTTGGGAACAAACATATATATATATATATGTCTCTATGAAATTGCATGGTTTATTATAATTCCAAAAAAAGATCCAGGGTCTTGTTTGACATAAGTGACCTTGTAAGTTGTGCTGCTTACATGCAGATTGCGATGCATCCTGTTTCACAAATGATTGTCTCAGGCAAGTTGCTGATAAATGTGAGTCCTACCAGGCTCTTGTATGGTTTACAAGTACATTTTGTTTGATATGTTAAGTCTCAACATTTCAACAAGAGGAAATTATCTCATTTTGTAAATCCCCATCAATGACTTTTTATTTAAGTTTTTATACCATCTGTAAAATGCACAATGTTAGGTAGTAAGTAAAATAAAAAGTAAAAGTGATCTTTGATTACTGGCGTCTTAAAATAAAAAACAACACTGCTACACCTACTTTATGAGGTTTTTGAAATTCAATATTTTAAACATGATCTAGTTTTTGTGTCAGCACCGTCACTCACCAGAGGCTCCAGCTCTTTGTGGTCCGTGAGGTTGAACTCAGTGACAAAGTAATAGAAATGCTTATAGCAGGTATTGACGTGAGCCTCGGCCCCCATCTGGCTCACACGGTCAAAGTGGTGGATGTAGACGTGAACAAACACCCGGAACAGACGAGACAAAATCTTCTTAGCCACCTGCATGAAGGTCTTAGGGAAGGGAGTACCTGCGGGTCAGACAGATAAAGACGAGACAACACTGAGGTCAATCCAGCATGACCTTTTGACATTTGCTTTACAGAGAGGAACACATTTGAAATCCTGATGTCTTTAATGCAATAGTTACAGAATATTTACTGAGTTGAAACTTTCAGTGTGTGTCTTTGTCCCATGGAATCCCTCAGGTATGGTACCAGCATGCTGAAGGGGCCCAGACAGTATCACCACATGATGACCAGCAAATGGAAAATCAACATGGCTTAGTCTGAGTGATAAGCCTCTGATCTCACCAAGTGATTCATTTAGTATGTCGTTTGCTTTAACTAATTCAATAATATTTCAGGAATCTGTTCCAGAGGGCACACGAATCAGATGTTGTCTAATTATAGCCTCCGGTATACTGTGTGACCCATTTTTTTAATCCATTGCTTGGATGTTTCTGTAGTTAGTCAGATTGCGAGCCACAGCAAAGGTATGCAAACAGATACTGAATGAGATAATGAGACACCGTCAATGCCACAACAGCATAAAGGTTTACAAGTCATGTTTGTAATGTGCAACACTTTGGGTAACGTTATTAATTTGGCCTCCAAGATTTAATCTAATACATATTTTGGTTATCTAATAGAGTGAATTCAGATTTTTAAATGCCTTCACTCTGCATAATTGTATTTGTACCTAATTTTAACTTTGCAATGCATTCATTACATGTTTTTTTTGTTATTTAAAAACGTTTTATTTTGGGATCTTTACTATGACTAGCGCTGGCATGAGTTGTCAATTGAAAGAAATACTAAAATATGTTTTACTTTTATTTCTTCTGTTTTTCTACCTCGCATTTTTAAATAGCCAAACTGCCGTCAATACTAGGAAACCAAATTGTTGAATCTTTTCATCCCAGGTTTATATTTGAATAGCGCCCTGCAACTCTACGGTGTGAAAGACGTTCTGTTTGTTTGCAGAAAGGATTCAGCGAGAGTTGTTTTTAAGATGACGTCACGTCAGTTTCACGCGTCTATGTTACGTGGATGAGCGGACAATCCTGCCTACACTGGAAGGTACTGTGGAGTGAAAAAACAAAATAGAGAACAGCACCTGGTACGAAAGAGATTGAAGTCTAGTCTAGCAAATGCGTATCATGCAGTGGAAACACAACATAATATTTGCTCTCAACAGGTTCATGACCCTCTTTAAAAACAGAACCACCTCTACTTGTAACCCAGTTGCAGGCAGTACGTCTACCAGTTATGACCAGTTCAACCAAGTGAGAGTCCCCACAATCTACATTTTCTTTATTTTACAGGACAAAAGTGGACCTTAGAGGGAAATCTGAATAATAAATCTAACTTTGTGAGGCATAAATATGCTCCATTTTACTCTTCTGTTAGTTGTTTTGTGACCCTTCATATGTATCCTGCCAGCCATTGTGGGGGTCCCGACACCAAGTTTGGGGACCACTGGGTTACAAATCTCAACTGTGAATACATTGAATCATTATTTATCAAACATCACTGGGGGCTTTACTGTTGTAAATCACTTTGATGTAAATGTTGTTATTCTGGATGGGCACTGATCATTATCTGTGGACCAGAATAGGAACTGAAATAGCCTACTGTGGTTGATTTAATTGATGTGAGTAATAGCTGGTCAATGCCATCTTTTGGCGTTACGAGGAGTCTGTGAACATTGTTGATTTGTTGAGTTGATTATCAGATTCAGGAATTTGAACCAACCGCCTAATATTCTTTACAGCAGCCTTGTTGAATGTTGACAGCTAAGATACATTTTACTCTTTGATAGGACACACAGAAACCAAAAACCTGTGACCTAATTCTGGATCTCAGCATGAAGAGTTTACCACACTAAAGTCTTAACACCATAATCTCAACACTTACCGACATTGGTGGGGAAGATGTTCTCATTGTTGACTTGTACCTCAATCCAATCCATGAGCAGACTCATGTATTTAGGGGCTGACAGGGCTGTCGGTCTCTTGTATTTGTGCTCGTCCTGCCAGCGGTATTCGTACCTGGGCCCTCCGGACATGACGGGGCAGGTTTGATCGGTGCAGGAGTCGCTGATGGTGCCGTAGATGAGGTTAATGCGGTTGAAGAAGTCTACCACGTGGACGGCGACCCAGTCGTTGAGGTCCTCGCCGTGGGGCAGCTGCACGGCCATCTTCAGGTCCAGCCCCGCGTTCAGAGACGCCTGGGCCTTCTTGTGCAGGTCGAAGCGCTGCGTCCCGGGCTCAAACTTGCGCTTGGGCCGGAATGTCCTGTCTTTGTTGAAGACTTGTTTAAGAGCCATGGACATTGTTGAGTGAGGCAGAGTCAGACAATTAGTTTGAATGCTTTGTGTGTGTTATTTACTGTTAAAAAGGTTAAAAGGTTGTTTAAACAACCAGGGCAGAGTTTGTGTTATCAACTGTCTTCTGGTATTTGTTTCGAGTCAGTGTGTGATCCTGCATATGACAAAAGGAGGGAAGAGAAAGAAAGGAACAAAGTTTTATTAATAGAAGTATATTTTTGCTTAAATACATACTTTTTATCAATAATGATTTGAGTTTGCAACCTATTCCTCCTGCATCACAAAACTATTTCAATCTATAGCTGCAACTTCAACTGTTCTCATTATTGATAACTCTACTGATATTTGTTACAGAGTAATCATATTTATCCTTTGTCATATCAGAGAAAAGAGAGACAACTTTCCATCACAATTCCCAAGAGTCAAAGTACCTGAACAAAAGCAGCAAATCCTCAAAAGTAAGAAGCCTGAACTTGGTAATATTTGGCATTCATGCTTTCAAAAATACCTAAATGAGGATAATAAAGGATATAAATACTTCTACCTCTATTACTGATGTGTATTAACCATGTAATACATGCTGGGTTTACATAACAATGGCATCTGTGTTCCAGTTGTTTCATTGTCTCGGGCCTAGAGTTGCTTGCAGAGATGCAGCAAAGTATAAAACACTCACACACCTTCTTAGGAAAATATAAATCCTAAATATCTTGAGAGCTGGCATGAAAGGTGGAGGTAATGTCAACCTCTTTTAACCTTCTTTGTATTCCACAAAACATAAATACATGTGAAAGCTAATGATTATGATTATCACGAAACGCCGACGTTTTTACTTCATTATGATTTAATCTAGGCACTACATTGAGAAGAAGTGATGAAGCCAAATGCATTGATGGCAACCTGAACATCTCAGGTAGACGTCAAGTCTTAACAGAGACAGAAGCTTGCATTAAAGATGAAACATCGGCCTGAAGTGAACATGAGTCATTTCAAGAATCTACGGAATGACAATAAAACCAAGTCACACGTCTACCACCCATTATAACAGAGCATTACTAGCTTTAATCATACATCTATCTAAATACGACACCGAAATCTTCACAATGATGCGGATTTTAATTCGTTTTAAGCACACTTTCAAGGATAAAAGAGATTAAACAGCGGGGCACATGACGACTGTACGAAGTTTATTCGTGACGCGACATGCTAACTCGGGCTGACTTGTTGCTTTCTAAAGCAGCTACACACATAGAAAAGACAAACCCCACGTTATTCATACTAAGGTAACATCACATGTTAATAAAAACCATACGGAAGCATGTATTACATTAGACGGACGATGAAACGGTGACGAAATCGCATAGTTGAAACAGCACTTTCACGAACTTACTTGTTCCGCCTTCCTGTTCCGCTCACTTTGCTTCGATCTTTTCTTATAGGAGATTATCTGGTTACCAATCAATAGTTTTAAATCTACAGAATGCACGACCTACATTATGGATACGTGATACATGATGAATAATTACTGCTAATTCAATAAACATCTCACTTTAATAAAAGAAACTAATGTCTGACTCCTCCCTACCAAACGAAAAGTACACCAGTGTCGAGTTAAATCCGTCGGTGGCTACTTCCGGGCAGGATCTTCAAAAAATAATGCAACCCTTTGAACATTGTAATTTTGTGTTACATCTCTTTATTGTAGAAATGGCGCTGGTAGAAATCAACTCTTACAATATGTGACGTTGAAAGACCGAAACCATTTAGGAAATAAGAATAGCATAACAGGCATGACTCCACTCTTAACACGAGGACACATTCAACATGGTTGCTTTACATAAGTTAACTGAAAATCATAATTTTTTAAGAGAGAAAATAAATCATTAATATATAAATAATAACTTTACATAATTTCCATATCGACAGTACACTTAACTTTGTGTTCCACCTTAATTGAGCATTTATTCTAAACATAATTCGGTTTTTTAGTAAGAATATTATTTATTTGTTTATGCATTTAGGAAGTCATACCACCATATTAATCCCTTGCTTAGTTTTATGTTAATAATGGTTGTTGTCGAATACATTGCCCTTTACTTTTACTTAAGTACATTCTAAATGCCTCAACTCGTTATTCAATTGTTGTATTCAATGTTTACTAATTAAAGCAATTGAGATCTCACTCAACACAGCGGTTGAATGCAACATGAAATGTGTAGGCCTAATGCTATCCGACAAAACATTACGCCATTATTTTGAAGAGTAATCCTTTAACTTCCGGTGTCGCGTGCCCTTCAGTTGTTGCCTGGCAGTTTAAGGGGGCAGAGAAAAGAATCATAATAAACCACAATACATCATGGTTGGATTATTGACAGGAAAAACACAGGAAACTCTGCTTTAAAGTCGTTTAAATGGTTCAAGATTAATGTGTATTTCAAACCATAATGCTAATGTCCCTTTTATTTATACTGATTATTTATTTACTTTGAAGGATACCGTACAATTATCATAAAACTGCTATGTTTCTCCATACAATTCCGGAAACGATTAAAACAAATTATAATATTTTAAGGCAAGACTACATTAAACCTGTCTTGTGCTTTTCCAATGCAGATTATCCAGATTAAGAGCTTTGCACATGTGTACAAGGCATGTTTCAAATACATTATTCCCCATATATGTCTGCCATAGGTTGAAACATCTCGAACATCCCTGTGCAAGTCAGCAGAAGGAGTGATCAATGACTATATAGTTACATTGTTATGTGTTCTATTGTATTACTTCATTATATCTAAAAAACAAAAGTGCATGTAGGTCTATCTGATTATGAACTCCACATTTAACCATGTGTAACAGGTTAACAGATTTAATCATTTACTTCACAGGAATGTTAAAAGAACATTATTAAAAAGTGTACAGTTCTAGCAATTTCTTTCTACATTATTTGGCATAAAAAAGATACTGTGAAAAACCAATTGGATAAGCACTATATACTCCCATTACACTCCAAAATAGCACAGTATAAAATTAAATTGTTCAACAATGCAAAGATGTCGAAACTTAACATTCAAATCATGACAGACAGACAGGGAGACACAGATCCTTTTTACATGGCCGACCTACTGAAGTCCAATTTACAATGCACATTTATTATCATCGAGGCCTGTTTAGCTGAATTGGTACAGCAGTTGAAGCTGGTCAGTGTGCACTGTTCATAAAAAGCTCTTTGTTTGGGATCTTTAATGGCCGGTTGAAAGGATGCTTTGTGCAGCATGGGGACAGAATGTGCCTTGTTTCTGTCTACTTGATAGGCTCGGCAGCGGCTGCAGCTCCCTCAGGCGTGGCCTTGTTCGATATGGAGTAATGGTAAGACCTCATGGACTCCTCAACCTTCTTGAAGTCAGGACGCTCCTCGTGCCTGGGGAGAGACGAAGGATAGGATCAGATGTTTGAAGGTTTGTGATTAGAGGAAGGCAATGCAGCAAGATGAGGTCACATTACTGTCTGACGCTGACCGAATGTCAAATACAACACATGACATGGTACATTGTCTTTAGTTCTGAGTGAGGAAGGTAATGTCCTTCAGCTCCAGCAGTCATGCTTTAGACTTGATAATAACACAATAACTGATTCCGTTGCTGCAGTGCATGACTGTTCATTTGCTTGATAAAAGCAACATTGTGCTGCACTCTTTAGATATCTGCTATCAGGCTTTTGTTCTGGAGCCCTGGCTTAAAAATTGAAGATATTTCTATATTCCACCACATTAAGGCATTTTTTACAGTATAATGGAGCACTGAGGTCTGTGATTCAATTCATTCATATTTCCCAGACTGTGAAAATAACATCCCCAAACTTTTAGTATACGGAAAATAGTAACTCTTAAAAGTCTGATATTGATTGAAGCAATTAAAACAGTGTTTTAGGACGAGGGTATTTTTTATTATAACAAGGACTCATTGTTGTATCTGTGATGATGGCTTTGTGTGACTGAATTGTCTTTATGTGTATGTATTGTAAATGTAACATGTAAAGTTGCACAAGCATCACATGATCACTTTCTTACTTGTATATCCAGCATTCTTTCATCACTGTATACATTCGCTCAGGACACACGGCTGGACAATCCATGCGGCTTCCACTGTCAATGAAGCGCATCACGTCTGGGCCTTTCATTTTCTAGACATAATTGTGACACAAAAAAGTTGTAATTCCATTTAATATGTAATGTAATTGATGGATGACTTTGATTGTGCTCTGGTACCTTGTAAGGTTTCCCTCCGAAGGAAAAGGCCTCCCACATTGTGACACCAAAACTCCACACGTCGCTTTTACTGGAGAATTTGTGGAAGTTGATGCATTCTGGAGCGTACCACTTCAGAGGCCATTTACCTGCAGTACGAGCCTGAACAACACAATAGGAACGAAAAAAAGCAACATGTAAATGAGAGGATGCCTGCATCAATATTGATAATTATAGATAACAATGTTTATTTAAAGAACAAAGGACTTTTAAGCGCTTTAACAATGGGCAAGGGATGCTGAAAGATTTGATCATTTACTTTTCTTAACATTAAAACATTTGGTGATTTGTACCTTAGTGACATTTAACATTATTGAACAATATCAGAGAAATATCCAATAGTTATAGAAATAACATACGATAATAACAACTTTCTCAACTATTTAAATATGTATCTGTAAGTCCAACACAGGCCAGTATAATTTCACTTGGTATTGATATTATTTCCCATTTTTCTTAATTGTATTATCTCCTTTATTTTGTGATTTTATTTTGAGTCTTTACTGATGTATGCTGTGCTTTGCTATTGACTTTGAGAATAAAGTGCAGTATAATCACTCATTGTTTTGGTTTGTTTTAACTCTTTGGTCTTTGTGCTTGCCTGGTTATTTAAACATGATTGTGTATTTGATTGTTGTGTTTTATGTGGTTGTTGTAAAGAAACTCTGTAACATCTAACATTTACCTTGTAATAGTTGTCGTCTGCTCCAAGGGCCTTGGAAAGCCCGAAGTCACTGATTTTGGCGAACTGTTTGTTGACCAGCAGGACATTACGAGCCGCTAAGTCTCTGTGCACAAAGTTCTTCTCCTCCAGATACTTCATTCCCATCGACACCTGGTGCATCAGGTTCACAATGTTCTCCACGCTGACTGTGTCCCTGTGGTGACCAAAACACTGATTGTCACAAAAATCAGGAGATGACGAGGAATATTCATTCAGTTTTTCTCTTTTAGAACTGTGTTTTGTCCATATCCAAATCAAAGTTCGGACGATAGATGGGCTTGTATGACACTTTATTCTAACCATGGGGTACTACATTAATCTGAGGAGATAGAAGAGTTTTTTTTGCCACACAAGATACTTTTTTTCTGAAATATTTAATACTTTCACCAACATCTTTCAAATGCAGCCCTTTGAGAAGGATAAATCACTCTTTAAAAATTATAATAACATTAAGACATGTGTCTGTAAAGTGGACAAGTGGACATTGCTATTTTAAGTGGTAACATGCAAGAACATGGCAAAACTGTTATTTATATAAGTATAATAAAAAATACTTTACTAGTTCCCCTACTAAGTATTATAAAGTAAGAAGAACAACTGATCATTATCAAATATGTCCATTTGAATTCATTTCTTATTTTATAGTTATCTATCATTTTTTTTTGTTATCTTTGATTTTACCCTTCATTTTATTAATCTGTGTGAATCTGTGATGTCCTGTTTTTCAATCTTACCCTGTTGCTGTTAAACTACTGAGTTTCCCAACGGGGATTAATGAAGGTCCATCTTATCTTTTTTAATGATCAGAGGCGTTACATGTATATACATACATATGTTTAACTTACTTATTTGTGGAGAGGAACTTGTGGAGAGGCCCGGCAGAAGCCATCTCCATGACTAGCATCAGGTTCTCGGCGTTGCACAGACCCAGAATGCGGACGATGAAGGGGTTGTTGAGCTGGTGCATGATCTCTGCCTCCCTCATCATCTCGTCCCTCACCAGCTTTTCATTGTCACTCTTTAGTACTTTGATGGCCACATCAAGCTGGCCCCTGAGAGCACACAAACAACAAAACATTGTGGATTTACTCAAGAGACGGTGCATGGGCTACAGTACAGCTGTACCAAGACCACTTCTGGGTTCATTGTTGAAACTTGTTTTGTTTCATAATGTTTAAGTCCTCACGAATCAGTCTTGAGGACTCCTTTCTTGACGAAGCCAAAGTTCCCTGAGCCGAGCTCCACTTCATCGACCAGCAGCTGACTCCTCTGGATGTTGAACTTCCTCACTTCATTTGGGTTGTGGTACGGGTTGAATAGCTCGCAGTCCATCGGCAGCACCTCACGGTCTGCAGGCACATTGGTGGCCAGCTTCGATGCTGAGGGAGCAAACCATATAGGGTTGAAACCCAATTTCTGACAGATTTAATGCTGTACATGCTAATGAACTGCTGATACATCGTTTTTGAGATGTTTTTCTGTGTTTTCTTTAAAAAAAAATGCTAAAAAAAGATTGTGTGTGATTCTGTGAAGTTTTGAAATAGAGCTGCAGTAACTCTAAAATGTTTGTAAGCATGATGAGTATTTTTTTTTATAGTTTTAGGGCACTTAAATATTGTACTTTCTACTCCACTACATTTATTTGAAAAGCAAGGGTTAGTTATTTTTCAGATTACGTTTTTACCATCAAAATATATGATCAGTAAACCATATGGTGCTTTGCCAATATTAAACCAAACAAAAACAGAAACCATTTCATGCATAATGAGTCATTAAAGTACATTGTATACTATTAATACTGCTTTAAATGTATTTTAATAGTAGCACTAGTGCTTGTCATAGAGAATCTTTACCCTTTTGTATTGTTGCTTTTCTAAATAAATATATATTGATTATTTTAGTTTGGAGCATTTTTATTTGATTATTTATTGAATAGTACGGCGGCGTCCTGGGTGTCGTGAAAGGCCCCCAAATACAATGTATTATTATTTTGTTCAGTTTTATGTATTTCAAACATAGGGAGAGACATTGGAAACAAGCTTAGGTTATAACTTCTGTGTTGTTTGATGTTGGTTAATACATTGTCCCTAAAAAAATCCTCTTAAATGAAAGTAACTTTGCTGCAAGTGCATATAACAGAGCATTTAACTGTGTGGTATGAGTAAATTGTACTTCAGGTGACTGACCATGAGGGGGCGGTGTGTATCCATTTGCTGGAGCACGCCTCTGAAAAAGTGACATTCAAATTAATCTCAGAGAAAGAATAACATGCTGAATTTAACAGTGCAGGTTGTACTCAGTACTTACTGTTGTAGGAATACTAGGAGTCTCTGAAAGGTTGTTAAGAGAAAAATATGTATATCATTAGTTTGAGTAGTAAGTGTAATGATCAACAAGGTTAAATGTTACAAATAACACACAATCATGAACTGGAAACGCAGTGAGGGCTAGGGTTACGGTTTCACAAAAATTACTAAATGTTAACACGACTGTGAAAAGGAAATGAAATGTTCAGTACTTGCAGCGGCTTTGCCATTTAGGCACGCCTCCCTGAGATTAGTCATCAGGCCATCAGCTTTCATCTTCTGGTATTCAACCAGCTAGAGAGATTAAGAGAACATTATATTTTAAATAAAACATGAACAGAATAAGGTTCTACCTAATCAATAGATAATGAAAGAAGAGGAGAGTGTTATGGGGCGCAGACCTGCCAGATTGTGTCAAACTTTGTTCCCTCTGGCATGGAGTATTTCCCTGACTTGTCTTGGAGGATCTGGTAGTGATACACTGTTTTTCCGTACACCATGGAGAGAGCAAAAGTACCAGACTCCTCTCTGTCTCTCACTCTGAGAAACAAAAAAACAGAGTTGCTTAAAAACCGCATGGTGACCTCTGACCTTTGGCTGAAAAAAAAGAAGAAGACACATCACTTTGAGCGACTTACAGAAACTTGCCGTCAGGCTGTGCGCCAGAGTAAAGCCGCCTCTCTCCTTCCTGCCGGGTGATTTTAGCGTGGTACCAGGGCATCTTCTCGTGGGCCGTGGTGGCGATCAGTTTCTCCAGCTGAGGAGCTTGACTGATGATGGCCTGCTCCATCGCTTCTCCCTGAGCAGAAGAACCACAAAAAGACAAAAACAGACAGAATTCACACAATGATTAAGAGTGTATTTACTGTTTCAAGTATCCCAAATGGCATCCCTAAATACATTCAATCAGCAAGGTCTGTAAAAGTTTTTGCCCCTGGACCCCTGAAAACCTGCTGCAATATATTTTAATATACAGTATGAAAGAGGTGCATATCATATCAGGCATTTATATTTTTTTGTAGAAAAAGTACTTAAATATTTGTAATATGTTCAATTTCTTTATGTTTTTTATGTGAAATGTTCTAATTTGCTAAAATGTTGTTACTTTTCACTACTTCTAAGATATGTTGCATCTATTGCAGACAGAGGGTTATGATTGTTCTGTCTCCTTTTGGTCCCTGCAGGGGGGTCTACAGACATCTGGAGCCAGTTTGGCTGTTTAGCAGAAGCCAACCAGTGATAAAAGGCTACTGGTCTCAGTGTGGGACTCAGCAGCAGGAGACCAATCATAAAACTACAGGACTTCAGATTGAAGTCCTACTACAGATGGCCAGACCTCAAACGCAATAAACAAAGACATTTAACAAATGAAAAAAATGGTGACTTTTTGTGGAATGATTGTTAACCCTTAATGCTATTTGTATTGTATAGGCTTTTATTGGGTTGTATGATTGTAGTAACATAAAAACGAATAAGTAAGTAATATAAATACTTTAAAAAATTGCAAGCACCTCAAAACATTTAAATTGAGTTAAACTAATTAGTAACATTAACTACTAAGTGTAAATATTATGTTAATCTATTCAATTACAGAACAACTTATTTTAACTATTTGAAAAGTAGGAACTCTTTTCACTTTTATAAAACTTCAAAATGATGAACAGCAGCCTCACCTCCAGGTTCCAGGTCTGCTTCACGTACTCCCTCATCATGTTGTCTCTCATGCTGTCGAACACCCCGGGACGTATCGGAGTGTCCGGGGTGCGCAGACAGGGTTTCCTCAGGAGGTACACCAGCCCTTCGGGGTCTTTGCTGTAAAACTCACAGAGCTCCGCAGGCCCACAGTGCGGCTTCCCCCCTGTGATGCAGTAGGTCCCGTTAAGCTGCTTGTCTACAGGGTAATGGTGAAACTCCAGGTTAAACGCGATAGAGAGTACATAGCCTCCCAGACTGCGGAGACACTGTCGCAGCAGGAACATCCCATCAACCATCCCGGCCAGCTTGAGGTGCTGCTCGGCGTCTGAGCGACTGATGCTGCCGTAGTAGAAAGGCAGCTCGGCCGCCGGGTCGATGGACATGGTCAGGCTGTGAGAGAAGAGCTGGACTTTGGCTTTGAGTTCTGGTTGGTGGAAATTAACTAGAGAGAGAGAGAGAGAGAGAAAGGAAAGGCATTAAAGCAAAAACTGCATTTAAAAGGCTAAAAGCGCAAATTGTTTGACCTCTGACCTTTCCACCTTTAAGCAGCTACGTTCCCTCCAATTTCTGCTAAAACATTTTTACAATCTACCAAATTACAAAGCAGCTGTGAAATGACAGTTTCAAATCAACATTTAACAAGTGCTAATCATGCTAGTTTCACCTCTACTTCTTGTCTTCTACGACACACCAAGAGAGTTAGTTTTTTCAGTACAGTCAACATTACACAGACGTGATATTTAGCACCAAGCACCCACACATTTTGGCTGCATGGAGCTTTCAGACTAACAAACTGGTGACAAAGCCACAACAGGAAGTTGCAGTCCGCCCTCACAGCCTCTGTTCTCCAGCATCTTGTTCTTCCGTTGAACAGGTGCTTTTTGCTACGAGATCATTCCTTCTGATTTAGAAACTGAAATGTAAAAGTTTTCCTTACTGAGAGGAAATTATATTTAGGAAATTCCCCTCACTACATATTCAAAACAGCTATAATGTGATGAATGAAATAAAAATGCTGATATAAAACTTCAGGAGAGGTGTTAAATGAAGACCTAAAGATAAGATAAAAATCAAGCAGGTTTTGACTGCAGTTTGGAAATGTGATAGCAGGCGGAAAATGCCTGTTGAAGATAAAAACAAAACTGACAATTATCAAATTGCATCCAGCACACCACGCAGAAAGTAAATAACTTGAATTCGCAGATGTGCTTGGAATAAAGATTGAGATTTTATAAAATCCCACTATAATAAAGAAGAAACAGGAAAGAGTTAGAGCTAAAACCACAGCTTGTCGTGCAGAAATGATTTAGTTCAACCGTTACAGAACATTAATAGTTGAATTTAAGATGAACCTTTTTGGTAATTGATTTATAATTTGACTTGTTGTTTCTGTGTCATATATATGAATAGAAAGCTCACACTCCTAAGAAAATGCATTCTTATTTATTTACTGGACTCTGATAGGAAATTTTTTCTGAAAGAGACAAATCTTTTTTTTATTTAACACCTCATGTTGTTAGAAAATCAAAAAAAATTGAAGGCAGTGAGTAAAAGCCTCAGCTTCCTGGCTACAAACTTGTGATTCTTGCCCACATCCATAATGGACAACCGAGGAGAAACACAAAGCCGCCACAAGACACAAGACCCCCCCACAACAAAGACCTCGAGAGCCGACGATGTGGACACACAGATATCCCACGCACCAAACAAGGCTTCATAAACTACACCTGCAGCTGTTCATCTGATGTTTCTTTAGGGCATTTGAATCCATATAGTTGTCTTTAGGCGAGGCTAAATGTACTTGGGTTCTGTTTTTATTGTTGATTAGAAGTTTAAGGCATTTATAGAGTCAACATGTTCCTGTTACTACTTTTCAAAAGTGAGGATAAGATTATTTACAAGTTAAATATATTTCATTTTTAAACTGTGGTTTTAATAACGAGACATGTAAAGACTTTCAACAACAACCTGTTGACTGAAGATTTCAGCTATGATACTATAACCATCTTAATAATGTTTTCCAAAATTGTAATTCCCAGTGAACATTTAGCAATACAGTTATGACACTATTCTTTAATTAATCACAGACAGTAATATTACTTAAATAAACTCAAACTGGAAGAGAAAAATAGTTTTATAACACACCAAAAAGCATGAAAATAATATTGGTCACACTTAATGTAATTCATGACACGACCAAACCAGCTAAAAACAGTTACAGATTTCCAACAAGACATAAAAGTATTTTTATTTGATCCAAAAGGCAACTCTTTGCTCCACTTGCTCCACTTTGATCCACTCTTTTCAACATATTTTTGTATGGTTCATTTTATTTCATTTAATCGTTTATTTGACAGGAACAATGCACATTAATGAACACTTAAAACGAAAAAAATGCGTCAAGTGTAAATATGACGGATTTTAGC
>NW_011340661.1:0-6187 GCF_000735185.1 Notothenia coriiceps | reverse complement strand
CTTTGGGTTGTTCTTTAGAACTACCCCAATCCCTGAAAAAGATAAATTAGACCAGGCCGAATATGGGAAAGGTGACTAAAAAGCCCCTAACTTGAGAATGACCTCTTATCTTCTTTAGATTTGCTGGGGTATGAACCAGGTGGCTGTCCTACATCACCAAATAGTCAGACAATTATTGAACTAAAAAAATACTGAATTATAGTCCTGTAAATGTAGCTTTAGTTTAGACGGAAATTGTACTTTTTGGTGATAGGAACATAGGACTCAATCGCTTTTCTCTCATTTATCAGAAAAACAGAAATCCCTAAAAAATATACCATTACTGAATTGTCTAGGGTGCTATTGAACACTAACCAGTAGTTGTATGGAAATATCTGGTATAGTTCTATTGCAAATGAGATTTCTTTAGACATAGGCCTACCTCTTCTCTGATACAGTCAAATTCCGAATGGGGGAGAAGTGGCACAATAGCCTATAAGTTAAGAATGCTCCCTCTGATGGTCATTATATTTGGAGAGGGAAATACCAGGTGGCTGAACTACATCACCAAATAGTCAGAATAAGAGTAACCCAATACAATCAAGTGTATTAGTTCTAAATGGCAAACCTCTAAAACATAGGTGTAAATAGTACAGGTTTTATTGAAACTGGAACCTTAATTCAAAGTACAGTATACAATTCATGTGAGAGGTCAAGTATATAGATACTAGAATATAATGTTAAATGTCAGGTTCCTCAGAAACGTTAGGGGACACATTTTGACATTCTGCACAGCAGGTGCAGAACTCCGTCCAGGGAAGGCCAACAGAGAGGCACTGGCACTTTCCACTCTCTCCACACTTTGCAATACAAGTGAGTAATGTCTCTCACTTCTGTAGGTGCTGGGGGTTTTGTAAATAGCACTGGTTGAATGACCCCATCTCTGCCAATCCACCCCCTGCCAATCCACCCCCTGCCAGCAGGACTCCATAACAAGGGTTTGGGTTCGGGCTGTGACACCATATCGCTGTCTGAAACATTGCTCTTTGTACATGTTGTTGAAATGCATCCTCTGTTGGCGGCAGATTGTTGTTGATGCAATTATGAACCTCAGTTCATCCAAGTTTGTGCACATCAGTCCAATTTATTTTTCATTTTTTTCCATGTAGCAGAAGCGCAAATTCTCTTGCGAAAAGAGACTCTTCCAAGCTGGCAGAGAGTCCAAAATGGGCCAGATCTTTGAGCTCGCTGAGATGGGTCTTGAGTTTGGTGAATGCTGTTGTCTTTCCTATTCTGTACAAACTACTTGTTGTGCCACAGCCAGTTAGTGCATGACATGCTTGTAGACAGTTAGACATTTAGTTGTCGCCCAGCTTCAGGACCATCTCCAACTAAACGGCCTCTTTGAGAAATTCCAGTCTGGTTTCCGTTCCGCCCACAGCACTGAAACAGCTAAGAACAGTAAAAATCTCTTCTCACTTGAATTTGGGGTCTTTCCTGCTGGGAGCATCAGGGTCGGTCAGGGCCAGGGTGTACATCTTGCTGGAGTCACATCCTTCCCACTCGATGCAGGAGGGTCTATTCTGCACCTGCAGGCGAAAAAGGGGGGAGATTATTAAAACTGGTGTTTCAATAAACATTTGGATGTTTAGATGCCTTAGCTTTAGCAGCGTTGCATCCGCTAGAAGGCGCTGTTCACCGTCTATTACAGCTGCAAACACGCTGGACACATTATCTAACCCAATTCATTGTTTGCAACCAGGCCGATATCACATAATTAAGTAAAGGGCATTCCTTTGTGCTACTAAATACGACTTGTTCGCTCAGCAGCTTTTAAGCAAACACAGAAATTACGCAGTGTTAACAATAGCTGGGTTGTTAGCTTGGTTAGCCCACAATAGCTGACTAACCTGTGTTGGCTTGAGCACTTTGCCCAGCTCGTCGACTTCCACAGAGTCGTATTTAACGGTCAGGGGCTGTGCAGGCTGCTCCTCGACCTCCGTTAGGGCAAGGTCCCCGGTCCACTGGCTCAAATCTGCGGGCATTTCGACCTGTGACGTTCTCCTGCTGCTGAATCCACTTTACTGTACTGCTGTTCAAGCATGAACACAAAACCTGCCAAAAGTGGAGCGTTCAAGTACTACTAGGAGAAATAGGCAGTAATGAACAATAAGCGTCTTTAGCTGAACAATTAATCACCTTAATCAAAAATATCATTGTGAGATTTTATGAAACAGTATTGAACAAAATTATATAAGCAAGTTTTTTTTAAAGTGACTCCCCTACTCTAGCGTTAAAACAACATCTGATAGTTTTGATGTAAATTACCATTTGTAGACCGTTACCAAGTTTGTTGTCTTTTTTCACTGTAGTAGTAGTATTATATAAGTCATATTTTGGCTTTCCTTCATCAAGTCAAATCAGAGGGAAGTTTAGTATGTGTTAATTATGTTGCTTCTTGTGCCGAATACTGGCTGGTGAAGTGTATTTTTTCCGAGCAATCTGACTACCCATGAACGGTACAAACTGCCCCAGCTGCAAGCGACCGTCAGAGGGCGCTGTCACATCTCTGCCACTTCTCTGCCACTTGGATTGTGATTTGCTGAAATATCTGTCAATCACTGTTCTGTGGCTGACCCCCCTCCAGGGCCCATGCCCCATTAACATACAGTACTTTCTGTTTCCAAACATCCCATTTATAGAAACTGGGGTCTAACAGAAAGATAATTGTTTACTTTATATTGTAAATTGAGGAGTATTTCTTACATTTTAGCAAAGGAATGTGTATTTGTGTGTTATTATGAAGATGTAACTTCATTGATCCTATTATTTTAGTCAATTGTGTTACATAAATGGTGCCTATTCTCTCCTTTGTAGTGGTTCAGATGTCTATGCCACTGACCTTAAAACTCTCACATAATACAACATTTTCTTCCTATTAATTCCATGTATTGTGTATTCATTTCAACAAGGACCATGCATACAAATACATTCATCTCAGAGAAGAGAAGATATCAATTATGCCAGATTATAGCAAATGGCTAATTTCCGTCTGCAGTCCTCACGCAGGACACAACAATCAACAAACACTAAAATATTGCATAATATCTATCACACAAACAATTATAAAACATGATTTAAAGGTGGGGTATGTAACTTATTTCAGAAACACTTTTTGTTATATTCCATGGAATGCTCTTAACATCCTGATAGCAATGAATATGTTAAATGCTTTGACAATAATACATAAAAACAATTCATCTGTGGAAGCCGTAGCGCTGTAAAAAGCATGACCAATCATTTCAGCCGGCCCGGCAGTTAACTGGATGGCCTACCTGTCTGTTAGCCTTCGTGTGTGTTGGAGGAGGGGCTCTGTAAGGAAGTGGCAGATTTTTTCCGGCTGTGTATTTTCAAATTCTAGCGCACTCGAGCTGGTTTCTCCAAAATTACCTACCCCACCTTTAAGTACAGGTCAATAAAATAATACATATTAGGCTACAGTTAAAATATAATATTACAATACAGTTAAAATGGAAAAACTCAGATTATAGTGTAATTAATGTTGGCATGACTGGTTGCTTTATATAAATTGTTTTGCACCATAAGATAATTAGTTAAAGTCAGTTCAGCTTTTAAGTTCAACTGGAAGAGTTTTCCAGTGCTTGATGGCCATAAATGAAAATGCAGATTGTGCAAAGGCAGTGTGCCTCAGAGGGACGGTTATATTTGCATTTAGTGCAGATCTCGAGTGTCTGCAACCCTGCTCACGGCGAAGCTGAACAAAGCTCCTCAATGTGTTGTAGCATTCGAACTCTTGAAAGCAGAACAAGACCATCAAAACTTAAAAGTTTGTATTTGGACAGTATATTGCAATGATGGTGTTTTAATGACTTTCTATCCATAACTGTTAAGGCTTGTTTATAAAGAACCTCAATTGTTAACATGTTAATGTTAAATTATGAATGAATGTTCACCAGAATGAAATAACCAGTCTTGTAAATAATGAATGAAATGACAATAACACTATAAGCAAACCTATGATCTTTATTTACTACAACATACCATGTAACTGCAAAATGAGACTTTGCTGGGTGATTTTATCATTCAGAAAATGTCATACACATGTTATGCATGTATTTTATAAGAATGATATGTTTCTACAATGAAAATTACAATAACTTATATGTATGTATGTATATTCCTTAACTGTATAAAAACCGAGTAAACTTCATCTGCTTCATATTTCTATGTGAGATGATCTTCAAATGCTGTTTTCAGGCTCAATGATGAACAAATAACCAAAAAGCAGTAGCAACAGATCTATAAATACATATATAACAGGACTACCTGTGTAATCATTCCAGTATGCTTAATATAGAAGAAAAATAAATGGTGTTACTGTAGCTTTAACAAGGTGAGGTCGGGGCGTGGTGTATTCGTACCAAAGTTTCCGGATCAGCATACTCTAGTAAACAAAGCAGGTCTGCGGAGAGTTCACCCCGTGTCACGGTGCTCCCTGCTATAGTGTGTTACTGGTGTTATAATGGGCGGACTGGTGGCCCAGGTATCTCTGTGTGTTTCCGACAGGCTCACACAGGTATACTAGTCAGGCAGGTTTGGACGGGAAGCCCTTTTGTTCACTTTCTTTTTTAAAGGCGATGTAGGCTTTTGGAGAGTTAACATGAAGACAGTCACACCTGTAGCGCTTCTACACATGTGTTTATGTGTGACAGGTGAGTTAATGGTGTGTCCAAACAGCCTCAGGTGAGTGTAAACTCGGCTTACATTATGTTTTTTCTCTCTCTTCTTAAGCTGCAGTTTCGGGTAGTGGCTCAACCGAAACGGCCCTGACAGCCGAAAAGGGAGACGTTGCTATACTTCCGTGTTACACCCACGGTAACGTAACACCGACTTTAACGTCATGGATAAAAAACGGAAAAGAAGTTGTCAAAGGTAGCATTTATTCGCCGAGCCCTTCCCTCGGTGGACAGCGCCTCGCAGTGCTGCATGACGGGAGTCTGAACATCCGGGCAGTGTTACCTAGGGATGAGGGCACCTACCTGTGCAGCTCCACGCTACCAGGCAACAACACCTTTCACGCACGTGTCCTGCTACAAGTAACAAGTAAGTGAAGCAGTGGCGGCTGGACATTAGGGGCAGGTGGGGCACAGCCCCACCTAGTGTCAGCAGAAAGTATTACAAATAATGATTACAAAAAATATATGTATATAAATATATATCTGATTTGTCTGTACATTGCTGTTTTAGTCTGTGTTCTTCTAACCTGTTAAACCCCGAGCCTGTTTTTCAGGTTTCAGGCTCGAAAATGACATTCCCAGAACAAATGACCATATCTTCCCTTCTAAAAGGGTTAAATTAATAATCTTTTTTTCTCAAAGTAATGATAAACCTGTCAGTTGGATGTAGAAAAGTCAGATTCAATATAGATGTTTTTTATTTTAAAGAAAATTCAGATTGAACATGGTAAAAAACTGTAAATTATAGTGTCCGTCCAAAAGATATTTTGTACTTATAGTGAAAACTAACCTTGGATGATGTGTTAGTAGACTAAAAGCTTTAGGGATCAAAAGTACAACATATAATAAGTACCCTGTATCAAGATTGATGCAAAACAAGTGATATTTGACCTTTTTAGACAGATTTAGCAAAAAAAAACCTCTTCTGGGGCCATTTGGGTGGATTTTTCATATCTCTGGCTCCCCCTGCTGGATTTTGACATGTGACATCTCTTTCTAACCGTCGGAGCCAATGGAATCGAGGGGAACTCCCACATAGTCCTTATTTTGGTCATGTGTGTGTTAGGCTGCTGCATTGCCAAGAGCAGAAGCAGCAGCAACTCTGGTGGCTCCCATTAGCAGCTAACTTTTGCTCTGCGATTTTTACATAAAAAATGGAATTATGGATTATAAATAATTCAATTATTGCCCAGGAACTTTATCAACCTATGGATTAACCGATTCAGCCGCGTTTTTTTTCGTTTTAATGCCATTGAACACGTCTTTTGATCAGATTAACAGCTACGGTGAGACGATCTCCCTAGAAGTTACGTAAAGGTATGTGTTGTGATGTCTGTCTTTGCTTCCCCTGTCGCAAGTTCAGATCACTAAGTGATGATACTATATACCTAAATAAACTGTGGAACCTCAGCTTTAATCGGAGATCTTGTATGTGCAGCTACGATAATTAA
>NW_011340660.1:0-2185 GCF_000735185.1 Notothenia coriiceps | reverse complement strand
CACCCTATCCGTTTTTAAGAGTGCGCTTAAGACCTTCCTTTTTGATAAAGCTTATAGTTAGGGCTGATTAGATTCAGCCCCTAGTTTTGCTGATATAGGCTTAGTTTGTCGGGGGACATCTTACTTCTTACTTCTCTCTGTCTATACCTGTGTACTCTCATGTTCCGATTAACCCAGCTTCCCCAAATTTCTTTCTTTTTGGTGTCTATATACGCCGGGATCCGGACTCATGGATGATCCTGCGGTCCTGTGTCATGGATCGCGAGTCCTGGATCTTGAGTCATGGCTGTGGTCCTGGATCATAAGTCCTGGATGGATATTCTCGTGGATTCATCTTCCTATTATACACACATGCATTTCCAAACATTTGGACTACCTATGTTGCAAATGTATTATCTTTTCCATTTACACACGGCATCTATTGCACGTCTGTCCGTCCTGGGAGAGGGATCCCTCCTCTGTTGCTCTCCCTGAGGTTTCTCCCATTTTTCCCTTTAAACTGTGGGTTTTCTCTGGAAGTTTTTCCTTGTACGATGTGAGGGTCTAAGGACAGAGGATGTCGTATTGTCATACTGATATTCTGTACTGTGAAGTCCACTGAGACAAATGTAACATTTGTGATATTGGGCTATATAAATAAACATTGATTGATTGATTGATTGATTGATTGATTGATTGATTGTCGATTCTTGTTCTGTTTTCTGTGAATATCTGCCTCACCCTCTCAAACTTTGAGTTGCATGCGCTACTAAAGAGACGTGTTACCATGGAAACCAAACAATGGTGTAGCTGTATTAAAGTCCGAGTGGAAACAGTCGTGTGTAAATCTGATTTTGTCAGAAATCGGGAGAAATGCGGGAGAAATATGACCCCGGGAGGAAACCGGGACAGGGCAATGAAATCGGGAGTCTCCCGCAAAAATCGGGAGGGTTGACAAGTATGCCGGTTGGTCCAACTTATTTGGAAGAGAAAACAAGAGTGAACAATAAAATGACTCTTCTTTGTCAGTACTGTTTACATACAAACTTTCTAGGTCAATTTTGGACTACACTACTTGCCATACAGTAGTTCTACATGTGGAGTTTTCCCATGCTATTAGGGATTGCTTAAAACATTTTTGATAGACTTTTATGATTTCATAGGAATCAGTGCCCACATGGTTGTCTTCACAGACTTTATAATGTGTAATAGAGACAGGTCCTCTTAGAACAGGTGCTTTTTCACTTCTGTGCACATTGGCCCATTATCTGATATCGACCCCAACATTAGTGGGGTCCTAATTTCAAAAATCAGGTGTGGAACGATGTCAGAAGAACCAAATGATTATAGACTGTATCTGCCCTTTAACACAAGATGCATCAACCGTCCATATTTGAAAACTGGGGGTGTGTGAGATGCCAATATTCAATTCCACCCAACAAGAGTAGAAAACACAGAGTGGACAGATTGTGTTGTATCTCCAATTTTGTGGTCTTAGCTTCAAAGGAGTCCGATCCATAGATCTCAATCCAACTTCAAGTGTTCGACCCAATCCCTGCTTTGGCAATGGAACATGATTCCATATATAGATCTAGATCCATTGTTTCTAGTTCTTTCTTCGGCCTCAACCTTTGCTGTAATTGGCATTTTGTTATTGACAACTTTTCTTTGATTTATTTGCATTCATGATAGCACCCCTTTGACTTTCCTTTGCTCTTTCTCTCTAACACATGTTGATCTATGGCAGCGTCGCCCTCGGCTATGGCTGAGAGGTGGTGATCCGTGACAAATAACTTTACAAGTGATTAGTGAAATAATTGATTGATGGGTTGATTGATCCAGTCATTGACCTCTAATTAAAACGGATGCTCACCCAGAGGCAAAACGCCTTGTAGTAAAAAAAATACACCAACATCATTTGGAATCCATTAAAGAGCAACTTGCAGGGTTTTGTTTTTACTACATTTATGCTTAACCTTGCCTGAAAATTACAATTTAGAAACAATAATGCATGATTTGATATGTTTTACAAGACATAAGGGCAGGAATTCAGAGGGAAAGGAGCCGTTTTGAACTCTGCTACTAAAAACAGCTTTTTTTTCGTCATATTGCGTCACATGGGGGAGCAACTTTCTCGGACTCCTTCTCTGCCCAATCCGCGGTAGTAGTTTGTAGTTGGTCTGCCAAGGCACGACGAGGGGATAGG